>NW_027522185.1:0-300000 GCF_052094955.1 Ictidomys tridecemlineatus | reverse complement strand
TTCCCGATGTATGGGGGATGGGCTGAGTGCCACAGACCTGTTTTGTTGTTGAGATCTGTCGGAGAATGGCGGCGGATATTTAAGCTGTTCAAGATGCTGTCTGCTGATTGCCTTGGTGGAGTGTCTGCTGTGGGGGATGGGACTGTACCGCTTCCTTCCCTGTCTAAACTCCCATACTCAGCCCGGGGGTCAGTGGGGGCTTGGCTGGCGGGATTCCACCTGATCGCAGCCATTTGGGGGAACATAGTATGGCCCACCAGTCAGACGAAACTTTGGAAAGTCAGACACCTACTTGGGGGAATAAGGTATCTTTGTGGGTGTGCGTGTGAGTTTGTGGTTTTGTCTCATGATCTGAGAATAGGTAGGAAAGGCAGTTTGTTTGGTTTGGAGTGGAATGTTTCTAGTAAGTCCTTAAGAAGGCGAGTGTTTCTATGTCTGTGTACCCCACTGTGTCCCTGGTTGTAGACATGAGAAAAGAGAATGCATCAATGGATGTGTTCTGTCTAGTAGAAAACTTCCCAGCATTCACCCTACCCAATTTATGAATTTACTGCGGCTTGCCTTATAGATGGGCAACAACTACTATATTCCTAAGTTCCTGTTTTCTTCCTGAATACTGGACACTCTCCAGAATAGGCTCATGGTTTTATGACTAAGATATGTACCACCATATGTACCACCTCCCATCTCTGTGACGTGGCCATGTACTGGATAACTGAAGGGAATGGGGAGTATCTCAGGAAACTCAGATATCAGTGTGAGCACTCAAGTGTCAGTGGAGAAACCCTGCTTTGGGACTTTTTCTTACCTATTGTTCTGTTGCCCTGAATGTCAGGAAGGTCTTTGCCTCAGGCCAGCCCTCTGTGAAGCCTGAAGAATACAGTTTTCAAATGGAAATGAGTAGGAATAACCTGTGGCTTTTTGCTTAATTGCTTTGCAAAGGGATGTGTCTGAATCAGCCTCTTGGCTCTGTGTGAAGCTATGGCTTAGATTCTCAGCACCTGATAGATTAAAAAAAGATCCCATGTGTGCATCTAAAGCCAAAATGGCAAAAAGAGCAGTCATTGTGGATGAAGTTTCTTGCCTTCCTCTGAAAGGGTCCTGACCTCCATCAAGTGAGAATAGGGATTTTTTGGATCAAATGAGTTCTTCAAAGCCATGCAGAGGCTAGACCATAGTTGCTTGGGTGTTCTAATGACTCTAATTCACAGAAAGAATCTATGTCTGACAGTCAGTAGGCCTCAAATTGGAGAAGCAGAGCAGTATGAAAGGCAGGCATATTTGATCACTCCAGCTTCACAGAAAGGGTGTGCAGCCCACCCTGAGATTAGGCAAATAAGGAACAAGGATGATTATTTTTGACACTGTCTTGGGCTGTGCCCCTCATGGAAACCACCAACCAGAGGTTATGATGAGTGTCTATATGAAAGAAGATGAGGGCCATGTGACAGTGTTTTGGTTTCAATTGTGCTCATTTGTGTGGAGGTTGGAAGGGATAACTGGGTCCACCTGGGCTTGAATTCTAGCTTGATTCCCCTTGGAGACTGAGTTCTGGATCTTAACTCAGAGAAGTATTGCCATGAATTGTTTTGGGATTTTAGGAGGCCACACATGAAGAGTCACCCTTGGAAATTGAGATCTAGGCCCAGGGTGGCTTTCCACAGAGCAGTGGGAATCTCAGCCAGGATACCACATGATTTTATTCTTAGAGAACTGGCAGCCATAGTTGAGAGTCAAAACACACAAAAACCTAATATTGTAGACCTCAAGAAGCCTGCATTCATGTGACTTCTGGCCACTCTTGGCAAGCCTTTTCTCTGAGTGTTTCTCCAGAGCTTTCATTGAAATGAGCTTCCTCACCATTTAGTGGTTCCTGAATGAATACAAACCCACAGTGACTTCAACTTCATCTTTGAAAAATGGCTTGATAAATACCTTAAAATTTTTGAAATTCTCATGACTATGTGGCACTGGAGAACCTTTGGATGTGCTGTTTGCTGATCATGAGTGTACCAGACAGTGCCTTGATTGACTGGGTTTCATGAAAATGGTGTAGAACAGAGATGCCATTAAGTGTGAGCCTGCTGATTAGAGGGACTAGAGCAGTGGTGTGCAGGTGTATGATAAATCATCTGTGGTGGGGCTATGTGGATGTGCCATTGGCTTCCAAATGGCTTGACATGGTGAAGCCAGCAGACCGTTATATGTAAAGGCATCTTGTTATATGAAGAGGTCTCAGGGCAATGTTCAGAATCAGGTTGCTATGCTCAAGGGGGCAAGCTCTGTGGGATAGAAGCCTGGTTGGTGCATTCTCCTAGGACCCTGAGTCAGCACACGTGACAGAACTCCCTCCAGCACTGTGTGCCAGTTGAACTCCTTGTATTTCATGAAGCCAATAGGAAACTCTTAGTGAAGCAGCAAGAAACACCACGAAAAAGGGAGGATGACCAAATGGACTCACAGTCCACATGGGGAGATACTTAGACCCCAGTGGCCACAGTTTACCTACAAAGAGAATTCAGCACTGCTGCCCCATGTTCATTGGAAAATCAGAAACCACGTCCTCCAGCTCACGTAGATGCAGACCACGCTTTGATGGTCTCACTGCAAAAGAAGCTAAAGCTCCTGATAATAACATATATATCAAGTGCTTAAACTCAGAGCCAGTTTCCCAAGAAGTCTTTAGGCCAGCAGAGCTCCATGTTTCTGGAGTGTTTACTCTGTCCCTTACTTATGGAAACTCCTCTACCATTTCCAAGTTTGTGAACTCCTGAGCATTTTCCATTGCAGATATGTATTCACAGATTTTCTAACTCTTCTCCTCAAATTGTGTCTTACTTAGGGCAAAAGTAATGTCAAGGCATTGTTCTGGATGAGAGTGGGAAGATATTTGTTTAGCTCCTAATTGCATACACATTAGATTCATTTTCCTATTTTCCATTGGAAATACTGAATCCCTGACAGTAACCCATACCCTACTAGACTCTGATTAGTAATCCTGATATAATGGAGGAAAATAGCCCAAACAGAATAGAAATACAAGCTTTTCAGAAGAGGCATGGTGTATAGTTGGAATTACCTTTTGCATTATAATGGCTAAGTGTTATAAATCTAGTCCAATTTAAAAGAAGTAGTTCTCCATGTGTTTGTAAAGTTAACAAATATGTGAATTCCTTTCTCCCTTTCTCTGTAGCCTATTCAGCACATGTATTTTTACATGCACATATAGAATCCTACCTGGCATCCCACGTATATCTTTGTGAGGTGGCTGAATTGGCAGATAAAAATTTTGAGAAGAGATCACTCTTCCTAAAGCCTGTTGGAACTGAAACTTCAACCTATGGGTGAGCTTTCTACTTGAACATCATGATACATAAACCTATGTTCACTAATGTAAATATTTTTGGATCTCTAGATGATATGTATTTCATGATGAATTTTGATTGGCACATATATTTCTACTTTTTATTGTCTGTGTTTGTTTTGTATATATATATATATATATATATATATACACACTCTCCAGAATTTTCAAAATATGAAATATATGTGTCTTAGTATACACTCCCTAAAATTATTCATGTTCATGTATGTGGATTTATAATCAACTTTTCACAACATTATTCTAAGAAATATTCATTCACCTGAAATACATATTTGTTTGTTAGTACTTAAAACTAACTTCAGTGAATGGTTCATAGAAATCCTAATATTTCTAAAGTATAGCATCAATGCAAGTAAATTCCTATGAGACATGATGTGTATTTTGACGTTCCTTTTTATTCTACATTGGTACATTACTATTTCTTCCATTGATGCACATCATTGGATATATATTTAATCCACATGTTCTCAAATTTCCAGGCATTTGGTTCACTTTCAATCAATTCCTGCTTCGAAACACGTGTACTCCTGTATGTTTCTGGACAGGTCTTTTCAGGAGACTTCTTTCCAAACACATTATTTTCGATTTCCATAATCACTTTTCAAACAAAACTCACACACCCTTCATGGTAAACCATAACCCTAATATTACCATTAGAAGTATAACTGGTTGGAATGAATGATTGTGTATCAATATTTGATTTCCTATATATTTTCAGATATCAATTCAATCCATTATTTAAATTGGAACCAGTTATATTATTTATTCACAGTATTGTCTATTCATGCATTATCTCTCTATTCATAGACACAGGGTACACCTATTTGTGCCTCCAAATACTAATTAATACGTCTTCAAGATATTGCTCCCAGAAATGGTGAAAGAAATACTAATGTCACCTGATCTACATGTACATTTTATCACAGTGATATTCTGGAAAAAAATGCAAAGTTCACACTTATGTTTATACCAAAGGCTAAATGGAAAGTGAGCATGGATTACTAGAAACATCCTTGTCCAAGTTTCCTAAGGCTCTCAAATGTCAATCCTATTGGTGACTACACAGTTGCTTCTTCCTAAGATTATATATTCACCCACAACCCTCTTGAAAATATCTAATCCTATCACTCACTTTACACTTTGCCTGATTTCCTAATGTCTCTATGGATATCAGCTTTCCTACATAATTTCCCCAGTTCATTATTGTGACTGACTCTTCACATGTACTCACATTTACATTCACTCTCTGACACCTTACTGCTAAAGAACTTTTGGTCCAAATTTTATACTCACTCTTCTTTTTGAACCTACAGACTATCTTCCTAATTTTACCTCCTATAGCTTATATACTTATATTCTCTTCCACATTCAATCATCCAAGGTAAAAGGTCTTATGCAATTGTATATCAATTTATCTGAGAAATCTGTGCAGATTGTAATTCAAAGCTAAGTATCCCAATCAAGGGCACAATGCCCTTCTGGCCTTCAAATCTTACTTAGATTTCTGTTTTCTTACAGATATTTCACCTATATATTATTATGAATATCGCAGGTTCCCAATACAATTCTTCACCCAGGAGAATGATTCCTAACCAAAATGGAACATATTCTTACCCCTAACCATACACTGTTCCCTCAATCCAAGTTTACAAAAGTGCAGGGACAGAGTTGGTCTTACAATACAGGAATGTAGGGCATCTGCAACCTGCTGAGAACCTTAAAGGTCCATGCAGAAATGATCCCTGAAGAAGATGTAGGTAGCTATGAAAGATCTGAGAGAGCAAAAGTCATCTTCCATGGCAAACAACCTGGTCAGGATGAAGGGATGTGTCTCAATGAGCCTCTCTCTTCTTATTGTAGAGAAGATGGAGCAAACCAGGCCTGTGTGGACAGCTGTTCCTGGGTGCCCCTGGTGGATATACCATTCTAACTTGTGAAAGTGTCACAGGAAGCAGGGCTAGCCTCCATCTCATGGGACCCTTGGAAGCAACTGTTAGGACAAAGTGGTTGCCAAGCAAGTGAACTCATTCAGTTCCTGAAGGAAGTGACCTCACCTCACTTCCTTGGTGATGGAACTCTCTGATTATGGAAACCAGGAAGCCAGGCACCCAGAGCCAGTCTCAGTCCCAGTCAGAGTGGGCTCACTTGTTTGGATTTTTCCAAGTGCAGAGTCAGTCTTTCTTTGTACCTACTGATGTGAGGATGGCCAAATTCCAGGAAAGCTCTGAAGAGGGGAGTTTCCTCAGGAAGCAGGTATTGAGTAGCTCACTGGTGGCTTTTGACAACTTCACAGACTTGGCTAAGGAGGCCATATCTGAGAGAGGACAGGCCATTTTGGGGGAACATAGTATGGCACACCAGTCAGACGACACTTTAAATAGTCAGAGAACTACTTGAAGGAATGAGGTGTCTTTGTGGGTGTGCGTGTGAGTTTGTGGTTTTGTCTCATGATCTGAGAATAGGTAGGAAAGGCAGTGTGTTTGGTTTGGAGTGGACTGTTTCTCGTAAGTCCTTAAGAAGGCGAGTGTTTCTATGTCTGTGTATCCCACTGTGTCTCTGGTTGTAGACATGAGAAAAGAGAATGCATCAATGGATGTGTTCTGTCTAGTAGAAAACTTCCCAGCATTCACCCTGCCCAATTTATGAATTTACTGCGGCTTGCCTTATGGATGGGCAACAACTACTATCTTCCTAAGTTCCTGTTTTCTTCCTGAGTTTTGGACACTCTCCAGAATAGGCTCATGGTTTTGTGTCCAAGATATGTACCACCTCCCATCTCTGTGACGTGGCCATGTATTGGATAACTGAAGGGAATGGGGAGCATCTCAGGAAACTCAGATATCAGTGTGACCACTCAAGTGTCAGTGGAGAAACCCTGCTTTGGGCCTTTTGCTTACCTATTGTTCTGTTGCCCTGAATGTGAGGAAGGTCTTTGCCTCAGGCCAGCCCTTTGTGAAGCCTGAAGAAAACAGTTTTCAAAGGGAAATGAGTGGGCATCACCTCTGGCTTTTTTCTTAATTGCTTTGCAAAGGGATGTGTCTGAATCAGCCTCTATGCCCTGTGTGACGCTGTGGCTTAAATTCTCAGCACCTTATGGATTAAAAAAAAGATTCCACGTGTGCATCTAAAGCAAAAATGGCAAAAAGAGCAGTCATTGTGGATGAAGTCTCTTGCCTTCCTCTGTAAGGTTCCTGACCTCCATCAAGTGAGAATAAGGATCCTTTGAGTCAAATGAGTTCTTCAAAGCCCTGCAGAGGCTAGCCCATAGTTGCTTGGGTTTTCTGATGACTCCAATTCACACAAAGAATCTATGCCTGACAGTCAGTAGGCCTCAAATTGGAGAAGCAGAGCAGTATGAAAGGCAGGAATATTTGATCACTCCAGCTTCACAGAAAGGGTGTCCAGCCCACATGTGATTAGACAAATGAGAAGCAAGGGAGATTATTTTTGACACTGTCTTGGGCTGCGCCCCTCATGGAAACCACCAGCCAGAGGTTATGATGAGTGTCTATATGGAAGAAGATGAGGGCCATGTGACAGTGTTTTGGTTTCAATTGTGCTCATTTGCGTGGCGGTTGGAAGGGATAACTGGGTCCACCAGGGCTTGAATTCTGGCTTGATTCCCCTTGGAGACTGAGATCTGGATCTTAACTCAGAGAAGTATTGCCATGAATTGTTTTGGGATTTTAGGAGGCCACACATGAGAGTCACCCTTGGAAACTGAGATCTAGGTCCAGGTTGGCTTTCCACAGAGCAGTGGGAATCTCAGCCAGGATATCACATGATTTTATTCTGAGAGAACTGGCAGCCATATTTGAGAGTCAAAACACACATAAACCTCACATTGTAGACCTCAAGGGGCCTGGATTTATGTGACATTTTGGCCACTCTTGGCAAGCCTTTTCTCTGAGTGTTTCTCCAGAGCTTTCATTGAAATGAGCTTCCCCACCATTTAGTGGTTCCTGAATGAATACAAACCCATAGTGCCTTCAACGTCATCCTTGAAAAATGGCTTGATAAATTCCATGAAATTTTTGAAATTCCCATGACTAGGTGGCACTGGAGAACCTTTGGATGTGCTGTTTTTTGATCATGAGTGTACCAGACAGTGCCTTGATTGACTGGGTTTCATGAAAATCGTGTAGAACAGATATGCCCGTAATTGTGAGCCTGCTGATTAGTAGGCCTAGAGCAGTGGTGTGCAGGTGTGTGATAAGTCATCTGTGGTGGGGCCATGTGGATGTGCTATTGGCTTCCAAATGGCTTGTGACTGACATGGTCCAGCCAGCAGACACTTATATGTAAAGGCATCTTGTTATATGAAGAGGTCTCAGGGCAATGATCAGAATCAGGTTGCTATGCTCAAGGGGGCAAGCTCTGTGGGATAGAAGCCTGGTTGGTGCATTCTCCTAGGACCCTGAGTCAGCACACGTGACAGAACTCCCTCCAGCACTGTGTGCCAGTTGAACTCCTTGTATTTCATGAAGCAAATAGGAAACTCCCAGTGAAGATGCAAGAAACACCACGAAAAGTGGAGGATGACCAAATGGCCTCACAGTCCACACGGGGAGATACTTAGACCCCAGTGGCCACAGTTTACCTACAAAGAGAGAATTCAGCACTGCTGCCTCATGTTCATTGTAAAATCAGAAACCATGTCCTCCAGCTCACATAGATGCACACCAATCTTTGATGGTCTCACTGCAAAAAAAGCTAAAGCTCCTGACAACAACATATATTTCAAGTGCTTCACCTCAGAGGCAGTTTTCCAAGAAGTCTTTAGACCAGCAGAGCTCCATGTTTGTGGAGTGTTTACCCTGTCCCTTATTTATGCAAACTCCTCTACCATTTCCAAGGTTGTGAACTCCTGAGCATTTTCCATTGCAGAAATATATTCACATATTTTCTAACTATTCTCCTCGAATTGTGTCTTACTTGGCGCAAAAGTAATGTCAAGGCATTTTTCTAAATGAGAGTGGGAAAATATTTGTGTAGCTCATAATTGCATACTCATTGAATTCATTTTCCTATTTTTTATTGGAAATACTGAATCCCTGACACTAACCCATACCCTACTAGACTCTGATTAAGAATCCTGATATAATGGAGGAAAATAGCCCAAACAGAATAGCAATACAAGCAGTTCAGAGGAGGCATGGTGTATAGTTGTAATTTTGTTTTGCATTATAATGGCTAGGTGTTATAAATCTAGTCCAATTTAAGAGAAGTAGTTCTCCATGTCTTTGTAAAGTTAACAAATATGTGAATTCCTGTCTCCCTTTCTCTGTAGCCTATTCAGCACATGTATTTTTACATGCACATCTAGAATCCTACCTGGCATCCCACGTACATCCTTGTGAGGTGGCTGACTTGGCAGATACAAATTTTGAGAAGAGATCACTCCTCCTAAAGGCAGTTTTAACTGAAACTTCAACCTATGGGTGAGCTTTCTACGTGAACATCATGATACATAAATCCATGTTCAGTAAAGTAAATATATTTGGATCTGTGGATGATATATATTTCATGATGAATTTTGATTGGCATATATATTTTTGCTTTTTATTGTCTGTGTGTGTTATATATATATATATATATATATATATATATATATATATATATATATACATATAGACACACACTCTCCAGATTTTTCAAAATATGAAATATATGTGTCTTATTATACACTCCCTAAAATCATTCATGTTCATGTATGTGGATTTATAATCAACTTTTCACAACATTATTCTCAGAAATATTCATTCACCTGAAATACATATTTGTTTTTTATTACTGAAAACGAACTTCAGGGAATGGTTCATAGAAATCCTAATATTTCTAAAGTATAGCATCAATGCAAGTAGCTTCCTATGAGACATGATGTGTATTTTGACGTTCCTTTTTATTCTACACTGGTACATTACTATTTCTTCAGTTGATGCACATCATTGGATATATATTTCATCCACATGTTCCCAAATTTCCAGGCATTTGGTTCACTTTCAATCACTTCCTGCTTAAGAACACATGTACTCCTGTATGTTTCTGGACAGGTCTTTTCAGGAGACTTCTTTCCAAACACATTATTTTCGATTTCCATAATCACTTTTCAAACAAAACCCACACACCCTTCATGGTAAACCATAACCCTAATATTACCATTAGAAGTATAACTGGTTGGAATGAATGATTGTGTATCAATATCAGATTTCCTATATATTTTCAGATATCAATTCAATCCATTATTTAAATTGGAACTAGTTATATTATTTACTCACAGTATGGTCTATTCATGCATTATCTCTCTATTCATAGAAACAGGGTACACCTATTTGTTCCTCCAAATACTAATGAATACATCTTCAAGATATAGCTCCCAGAAATGTTGAAAGAAATACTCAAGTTACCTGATCTACATATACATTTTATAACAGTGATATTCTGGACACAAAATGCATAGTTCACACTTATGTTTATACCAAAGGCTAAATGGAAAGTGAGCATGGATTACTAAAAACATCCTTGTCCAGGTTTCCCTAGGGTCTCAAATGTCAATCCTATTGGTGACTACACAGTTGCTTCTTTCTAAGATTATACATTCACCCACAACCCTGTTGAAAATATCTAATCCTATCACTCACTTTACACTTTGCCCAATTTCATAATGTCTCTATGGATATCATATTTCCTGCATAATTTCCCCAGTTCATCATTGTGACTGACTCTTTCTATGTGCTGACATTTACATTCACTCTCTAACTGACACCCTACTGCTAAAGAACTGTAGGTCCAAATTTTATACTCAGTCTTCTTCCTAAACCTACTGACTATCTTCCTAATCCTACCTCCTATAGCTTATATTCTTATATTCTCTTCCACATTCAATCATCCAAGGTACAACGTCTTATGCCATTGTATATCAATTTATCTGAGAAATCTGTGCAGATTGAAATGCAAAGCTATGTATCCCAATCAAGGGCACAATGCCCTTCTGGCCTTCAAATCTTACTTAGATTTCTGTTTTCATAAAGATATTTCACCTATATATTATTATAAATATCGCAGGTTGCAAATACCATTCTTCATCCAGGAGAGTGATTCCTAACCCAAATGGAACATGTTCTTACCCCTAACCATTCACTATTCTCTCAATCCAAGTTTACAAAAAAGCAGGGACAGAGTTGGTCTTACAATACAGGAATGTAGGGCATCTGCCACCTGCTGAGAACCTCAAAGGTCCATGCAGAAATGATCCCTGAAGAAGATGTAGGCAGCTATGAAGGACCTGAGAGAGCAAAAGTCATCTTCCATTGCAAACAACCTGGTCAGGATGAAGCGATGTGTCTGAATGAGCGTCTCTCTTCTTAATGTAGACAAGATGGACCAAACCAGGCCTGTGTGGACAGCTGTTCCTGGGTGCTCATGGTGGGTATACCATTCTAACTTGTGATAGTGTCACAGGAAGCACGGGCAGCCTCCATCTCATGGGACCCTTGGAAGCAACTGTTAGGACAAAGTGGTTGCCAAGCAAGCTACCTCATTAAGTTCCTGAAGGAAGTGACCTCACCTCACTTCCTTGGTGATGGAAGTCTCTGATCTTGGGAACCAGGAAGCCAGACACCTAAAGTCAGTCCCATTTTAAGTCCCAGTGGGCTCACTTGTTTGGATTTACCAAGAACAGAGTCAGTCTTTATTGGTACCTACTGATGTGAGGATGGCCAAATGCCAGGAGAGCTCTGAAGAGGGGAGTTTCCTAAGGAAGCAGGTAGTGAGTAGCTCTCTGGTGGCTCCTGACAACTTTACAGACTTGGCTAAGGAGGCCAGATCTGAGAGAGGACAGGCCATTTTGGGGAAACATAGTATGGCCCGCCATCAGAGGACACTTTGGATAGTCAGAGACCTACTTGGGAGACTGAGGTGTCTTTGTGGGTGTGCGTGTGAGTTTGTGGTTTTTTCTCATGATCTGAGAATAGGTAGGAAAGGCAGTCTGTTTGGTTTGGAGTGGACTGTTTCTAGTAAGTCCTTAAGAAGGCGAGTGTTTCTATGTCTGTGTATCCTACTGTGTCCCTGGTTGTAGACATGAGAAAAGAGAATGCATCAATGGATGTGTTCTGTCTAGTAGAAAACTTCCCAGCATTCACCCTGCCCAATTTATAAATTTATTGCAGATTTCCTTATGGATGGGCAACAACTACTATCTTCCTAAGTTACTGCTTTCTTTCTGAATTCTGGACACTCTCCAGAATAGGCTCATGGTTTTGTGTCCAAGATATGTACCACCTCCCATCTCTGTGACGTGGCCATGTACTGGATAACTGAAGATAATGGGGACCATCTCAGGAAACTCAGATATCAGTGTTACCACTCAAGTGTCAGTGGAGAAACCCTGCTTTGGGCCTTTTGCTTACCTATTGTTCTGTTGCCCTGAATGTCAGGAAGGTCTTTGCCTCAGGCCAGCTCTTTGTGAAGCCTGAAGAACACAGTTTTCAAATTGAATTGAGTGGGCATCACCTGTGGCTTTTTGCTTAATTGCTTTGCAAAGGGATGTGTCTGAATCAGCCTCTTGGCCCTGTGTGAGGCTGTGGCTTAGATTATCAGCACCTGATTGATTAAAGAAAGATCACATGTGTGCATCCAAAGCCAAAATGAAAAAAGGAGCAGTCATTGTGGATGAAGTCTCTTGCCTTCTTCTGTAAGGTTCCTGACCTCCATCAAGTGAGAATAGGGATACTTTGGGTCAAATGAGTTCTTCAAAGTCCTGCAGAGGCTAGCCCATAGTTGCTTGGGTTTTCTCATGACTCCAATTCACACAAAGAATCTATGCCTGACAGTCAGTAGGCCTTAAATTGGAGAAGCAGAGCAGTATGAAAGGCAGGCATATTTGATCACTCCAGTTTCACAGAAAGGGTGTCCAGCCCATTCTGAGATTAGGCAAATGAGGAGCAAGGGAGATTATTTCTGACACTGTCTTGGGCTGCACCTCTCATGGAAACCACCAGCCAGAGGTTATGATGAGTGTCTATATAAAAGAAGATGAAGGCCATGTGACAGTGTTTTGGTTTCAATTGTGCTCATTTGTTTGGTGGTTAGAAGGGATAACTGGGTCCACCTGGGCTTGAATTCTAGCTGGATTCCCCTTGGAGACTGAGTTCTGGATCTTAACTCAGAGAAGTATTGCCATGAATTGTTTTGGGTTTATAGGAGGCCACACATGAGAGTCACCCTTGGAAACTGAGATCTAGGCCCAGGGTGGATTTCCACAGAGCAGTGGGAATCTCAGCCAGAATATCACATGATTTTATTCTTAGAGAACTGGCAGCCATAGTTGAGAGTCAAAACACACATAAACCTCACATTGTAGACCTCAAGGGGCCTGGATTCATGTAACCTTTTGGCCACTTTTGGCAAGCCTTTTCTCTGAGTGTTTCTCCAGAGCTTTCATTGAAATGAGCTTCCTCACCATTTAGTGGTTCCTGAATGAATACAAACCCACAGTGCCTTCAACTTTATTCTTGAAAATTGGCTTGATAAATACCATGAAATTTTTGAAATTCCCATGACTCGGTGGCACTTGAGAACCTTTGGATGTGCTGTTTGCTGATCATGAGTGTACCAGACAGTGCCTTGATTGACTGGGTTTCATGAAAATGGTGCAGAACAGAGATGCCAGTAAGTGTGAGCCTGATGATTAGTAAGCCTAGAGCAGTGGTGTGCAGGTGTGTGATAAATCATCTGTGGTGTGGCCATGTGGATGTGCCATTGGCTTTCAAATGGCTTGTGATTGACATGGTGCAGCCAGCAGACACTTATGTAAAGACATCTTGTTATATGAAGAGGTCTCAGGGCAATGTTCAGAATCAGGTTGCTATGCTCAAGTGGGCAAGCTCTGTGGAATAGAAGCCTGGTTGGTGCATTTTTCTAGGACCCTGAGTCAGGACACGTGACAGAACTCCCTCCAGCACTGTGTGCCAGTTGAACTCTTTGTATTTCATGAAGCCAATAGGAAACTCCCAGTGAAGCAGCTAGAAACACTACAAAAAGTGGAGGATGATCAAATGGCCTCACAGTCCACACGTGGAGATACTTAGACCCCAGTGGCCACAGTTTACCTACAAAGAGAGAATTCAGCACTGTTGCCTCATGTTCATTGTAAAATCAGAAACCATGTTCTCCACCTCACATAGATGCTGACCAAGCTGTGATGGTCTCACTACAAAGGAAGCTAAAGCTCCTGACAACAACATATATTTCAAGTGCTTAACCTCAGAGGCAGTTTCCCAAGAAGTCTTTAGGCCAGCAGAGCTCCATGTTTGTGGAGTGTTTACCTTGTCCCTTACTTATGGAAACTCCTCTACCATTTCCAAGCTTGTGAACTCCTGAGCATTTTCCATTGCAGATATGTATTCACAGATTTTCTAACTCTTCTCTTCGAATTGTGTCTTACTTGGGGCAAAAGTAATGTCAAGGCATTGTTCGGGATGAGAGTGGGAAGATATTTGTGTAGCTCATAATTGCATACACATTGGATTCATTTTCCTATTTTTCATTGGAAATACTGAATCCCTGACACTAACCCATATTCTACTAGACTCTGATTAAAAATCCTGATATAATGGAGGAAAATAGCCCAAACAGAATAGCAATACAAGCAGTTCAGAGCAGGCATGGTGTAGAGTTGGACTTTCCTTTTGCATTATAATGGCTAGGTGTTATAAATCTAGTCCAATTTAAGAGAAGTAGTTCTCCATGTGTTTGTAAAGTTAACAACTATGTGAATTCCTGTCTCCCTTTCTCTGTAGCCTATTCAGCACATGTATTTTTACATGCACATATAGAATCTTACCGGGCATCCCACCTACATCCTTGTGAGTTGGCTGACTTGGCAGATACAAATTTTGAGAAGAGATCACTCCTCCTAAAGGCTGTTTAAACTAAAACTTCAACTTATGGGTGAGCTTTCTACTTGAAAATCATGATACATAAATCCATGTTCAGTAAAGTAAATATTTTTGGATCTGTGGATGATATATATTTCATGATGAATTTTAATTGGCATATATATTTCTACATTTTATTGTCTGTGTGTGGTTGTTGTGTATATATATATATATATATATATATATATATATATATATATATATATATACATATATAGACACACACTCTCCAGATTTTTCAAAATATGAAATATATGTGTCTTATTATACACTCCCTAAAATCATTCATGTTCATGTATGTGGATTTATAATCAACTTTTCACAACATTATTCTCAGAAATATTCATTCACCTGAAATACATATTTGTTTTATTACTAAAAACTAACTTCAGTGAATGTTTCATAGGAATCCTAATATTTCTAAAGTATAGCATCAATGCAAGTAGCTTCCTATGAGACATGATGTGTATTATGACATTCCTTTTTATTCTACACTGGTACATAACTATTTCTTCAGTTGATGCACATCATTGGATATATATTTCACCCACATGTTCCCAAATTTCCAGGCATTTGGTTCACTTTCAATCACTTCCTTCTTTAGAACATATGTACTCCTGTATGTTTCTGGACTGGTCTTTTCAGGAGACTTCTTTACAAACACATTATTTTTGATATCCATAATCACTTTTCAAAAAAAAAAAAAACTCACACACCCTTCATGGTAAACCATAACCCTAATATTACCATTAGAAGTATAACTGGTTGGAATGAATGATTGTGTTTCAATATTAGATTACCTATATATTTTCAGATATCAATTCAATCCATTATTTAAATTGAAACCAGTTATATTATTTACTCACAGTATGGTCTATTCATGCATTATCTCTCTTCATAGACACATGGTATACCTATTTTTGCCTACAAATTCTAATTAATACGTCTTCAAGATATTGCTCCCAGAAATGGTGAAAGAAATACTCATGTCATATGATCTACATGTACATTTTATCACAGTGGTATTCTGGACACAAAATGGAAAGTTCACACTTATGTTTATACCAAAGGCTAAATGGAAAGTGAGCATGGATTACTAAAAAAAACCTTGTCCAGGTTTCCTAAGGCTCTCAATTGTCACTCCTATTGGTGACTACACAGTTGCTTCTTCCTAAGATTATGTATTCACCCACAACCTTGTTGAAAATATCTAATCCTATCACTCACTTTACACTTTGCCTGGTTTCCTAATGTCTCTATGGATATCAGCTTTCCTACCTAATTTCCCCAGTTCATCATTGTGACTGACTCTTCCTATGTGCTGACAGATACATTCACTCTCTAACTGACACCCTACTGCTAAAGAACTTTTGGTTCAAATTTTATACTCACTCTTCTTCCTAAACCTACTGACTATCTTCCTAATCCTACCTCCTATAGCTTATATTCTTATATTCTCTTTCACATTCAATCATCCAAGGTACAAGGTCTTAAGCCATTGTATATCAATTTATCTGAGAAATCTGTGCAGATTGTAATTCAAATCTAAGTATCTTAATCAAGGGCACAATGTTCTTCTGAGCGTCAAATCTTACTTAGATTTCTGTTTTCATACAGATATTTCACCGATATATTATGATAAATATTGCAGGTTCCCTATACCATTCTTCACCTTGGAGAATTATTCCTAACCTAAATGGAACATTTTCTTACCCCTAACCATACACTGTTCCCTCAATTCAAGTTTACAATTGAGTAGGGACAGAGTTGGTCTTACAATACAGGAATGTAGGGTATCTGCCACCTGCTGAGAACCTCAAAGGTCCATGCAGAAATGATCCCTGAAGAAGATGTAGGCAGCTATGAAGGACCTGAGAGAGCAAAAGTCATCTTCCATGGCAAACAACCTGGTCAGGATGAAGGGATTTGTCTGAATGAGCCTCTCTCTTCTTAATGTAGACAATATGGACCAAACCAGGCCTTTGTGGACAGCTGTTCCTGGGTGCCCATGGTGGATATACCATTCTAAGTTGTGAACGTGTCACAGGAAGCAGGGACAGCCTCCATCTCATGGGACCCTTGGAAGCAACTGTTAGGACAAAGTGGTTGCCAAGCAAGTGACCTCATTCAGTTCCTGAAGGAAGTGACCTCACCTCACTTCCTTGGTGATGGAACTATCTGATCTTGGGAACCAGGAAGCCAGACACCCAGAGCCAGTCTCATTCCCAGTCCCAGTGGGCTCACTTGTTTGGATATACCAAGGACAGAGTCAGTCTTTCTTGGTACCTACTGATATGAGGATGGCTAAATGCCAGGAAAGCTCTGAAGAGGGGAGTTTCCTGAGGAAGCAGGTATTGAGTAGCTCACTGGTGGCTCCTGACAACTTCACAGACTTGGCTAAGGAGGCCAGATCTGAGAGAGGAAAGGCCATTTTGGGTGAACATAGTATGGCCCACCAGTCAGACGACACTTTGGATAGTCAGAGACCTACTTGGGAAAATGAGGTGTCTTTGTGGGTGTGCGTGTGAGTTTGGGGTTTTGTCTCATAATCTGAGAATTGGTAGGATAGGCAGTTTGTTTGGTTTGGAGTGGACTGTTTCTAGTAAGTCCTTAAGAAGGCGAGTGTTTCTATGTTAGTGTATCACACTGTGTCCCTGGTTGTAGACATGAGAAAAGAGAATGCATCAATGGATGTGTTCTGTCTAGTAGAAAACTTTCCAGCATTCACACTGCCCAATTTATGAATTTACTGCAGCTTGCCTTATGGATTGGCAACAACTACTATCTTCCTACGTTCTGGCTTTCTTCCTGAATTTTGGACACTTTCCAGAATAGGCTCATGGTTTTGTGTCCAAGATATGTTCCACCTCCCATCTCTGTGACGTTGCCATGTATTGGATAACTGAAGAGAATGGGGAGCATCTCAGGAAACTCAGATATCAGTGTGACCACTCAAGTGTCAGTGGAGGAAGCCTGCTTTGGGCCTTTTGATTACCTATTGTTCTGTTGCCCTGAATGTAAGGAAGGTCTTTGCCTTAGGCCAGCCCTGTGTAAAGCCTGAAAGAAACAGTTTTCAATTGGAAATGAGTGGGCATCACCTGTGGCTTTTTGCTTAATTGCTTTGCAAAGGGATGTGTCTGAATCAGCCTCCTGGCCCTGTGTGAGGCTGTGGCTTAGATTCTCAGCACCTGATGTATTAAAGAAAGATCCCATGTGTGCATCCAAAGCCAAAATGGCAAAAAGAGCAGTCATTGTGGATGATCTTTTTTCCTTCCTCTGTAAGGTTCCTGACCTCCATCAAGTGAGAATAGGGATCCTTTGGGTCAAATGAGTTCTTCAAAGCCCTGCAGAGGCTAGCCCATAGTTGCTTGGGTTTTCTCATGACGCCAAATCACACAAAGAATCTATGCCTTAACAGTCAGTAGGCCTCAAATTGGAGAAGTAGAGCAGTATGAAAGGCAGGCATATTTGATCACTCCAGCTTCACAGAAAGGGTGTCCAGGCCACCCTGAGATTTGGCAAATGAGGAGCAAGGGAGATTATTTTTGACACTGTCTTGGGCTGCGACCCTCAAGGAAACCACCAGCCAGAGTTTATGATGAGTGTCTATATGCAAGAAGATGAGGGCCATGTGACAATTGTGCTCATTGGTGTGGCAGTTGGAAGGGATAACTGGGTCCACCTGGGTTTGAATTCTGGCTTGATTCCCCTTGAAGACCGAGTTCTGGATTTTAACTCAGAGAAGTATTGTCATGAATTGTTTTGGGATATTAGGAGGCCACACATGAGAGTAACCCTTGGAAACTGAGATCTAGGCCCAGGTTGGCTTTCCACAGAGCAGTGGGAATCTCAGCCAGAATATCACATGATTTTATTCTTAGAGAACTGGCAGCCATATTTGAGAGTCTAAACACACATAAACCTCACATTGTAGACCTCATGGGGCCTGGATTCATGTGACCTTTTGGGCACTCTTGGCAAGCCTTACCTCTGAGTTTTTCTCCAGAGCTTTCATTGAAATGAGCTTCCTCACCATTTAGTGGTTCCTGAATGAATACAAACCCATAGTGCCTTCAACTTCATCTTTGAAAAATGGCTTGATAAATACCATGAAATTTTTGAAATTCCCATGACTAGGTGGCACTGGAGAACCTTTGGATGTGCTGTTTGCTGATCATGAGTGTACCAGACAGTGCCTTGATTGACTGGGTTTCATGAAAATGGTGTAGAACAGAGATGCCAGTAAGTGTGAGCCTGCTGATTAGTGGGCCTAGAGCAGTGGTATGCAGGTGTGTGATAAATCATCTGTGGTTGGGCCATGTCGATGTGCTATTGGCTTCCAAATGGCTTGTGACTGACATGGTGCAGCCATCAGACCCTTATATGTAAAGGCATCTATTTATATTAAGAGGTCTCAGGGCAATGTTAAAAATCAGGTTGCTATGCTTAAGGGGGCAAGCTCTGTGGGATAGAAGCCTGGTTGGTGCATTCTCCTAGGACCCTGAGTCAGCACACGTGACAGAACTCCCTCCAGCACTGTGTGCCTGTTGAACTCCTTGTATTTCATGAAGCCAATAGGAAACTCCCAGTGAAGCAGCAAGAAACACCACGAAAAGTGGAGGATGACCAAATGGCCTCACAGTCCACACGGGGAGATACTTAGACCCCAGTGGCCACAGTTTACCTACAAAGAGAGAATTCAGCACTGCTGCCTCATGTTCATTGAAAAATCAGAAACCATGTCTTCCAGCTCACATAGATGCAGACTACGCTTTGATGGTCTCACTACAAAGGAAGCTAAAGCTCCTGACAACAACATATATTTCAAGTGCTTCACCTCAGAGGCAGTTTCCCAAGAAGTCTTTAGGCCAGCAGAGCTCCATGTTTGTGGAATGTTTACACTGTCCCTTACTTAAGAAAACTCCTCTACCATTTCCAAGCTTGTGAACTCCTGAGCATTTTCCATTGCAGATATGTATTCACAGATTTTCTAACTCTTCTCCTTGAATTGTGTCTTAATTGGGGCAAAAGTAATGTCAAGGCATTGTTCTGGATGAGAGTGGGAAGATATTTGTGTAGCTCATAATTGCATACACATTGGATTCATTTTCCTATTTTCCATTAGAAATATTGAATTCCTGACACTAACCCATACCCTACTAGACTCTAATTAGTAATCCTGATATAATGGAGGAAAATAGCCCAAACAGAATAGCAATACAAGCAGTTCAGAGGAGGCATGGTGTAGAGTTGGAATTTCCTTTTGCATTATAATGGCTAGGAGTTATAAATCTAGTCCAATTTAAGAGAAGTAGTTCTCCATGTGTTTGTAAAGTTAACAAATATGTGAATTCCTGTCTCCCTTTCTCTGTAGCCTATTAAGCACATGTATTTTTACATGCACATATAGAATCCTACCTGGCATCCTATGTACATCCTTGTGAGGTGGCTGACTTGGCAGATACAAATTGTGAGAAGAGATCATTTTTACTAAAGTATGTTGAAACTGAATCTTCAACCTATGGGTGAGCTTTCGACTTGAACATCATGATGCATAAATCCATGTTCAGTAAAGTAAACATTTTTGGATCTGTGGATGATATATATTTCATGATGAATTTGGATTGGCATATATATTTCTACTTTTTATTGTCTGTGTGTGTTTGTTTTGTATATATATATATATATATATATATATATATATATATATATATACACTCTCCAGATTTTTCAAAATATGAAATATATGTGTCTTATTATACACTTGCTAAAATCATTCATGTTCATGTATGTGGATTTATAATCAACTTTTCACAACATTATTCTCAGAAGTATTCATTCAACTGACATACATATTTGAATTTTATTACTGAAAACTAACTTCATTGAATAGTTCATAGGAATCCTAATATTTCTAAAGTATAGCATCAATGCAAGTAAATTCTTATGAGACATGATGTGTATTTTGACGTTCCTTTTTATTCTACACTGGTACATTACTATTTCTTCAGTTGATGCACATCATTGGATATATATTTCGTCCACATGTTCCCAAATTTCCAGGCATTTGGTTCACTTTCAATCACTTCCTGCTTAAGAACACATGTACTCCTGTATGTTTCTGGACAGGTCTTTTTGTGAGACTTCTTTCCAAACACATTATTTTCGATTTCCATAATCACTTTTTAAACAAAACTCACACACCCTTCATGGTAAACCATAACCCTAATATTACCATTAGAAGTATAACTGGTTGGAATGAATGATTGTGTATCAATATTAGATTTCCTATATATTTTCAGATATCAATTCAATCCATTATTTAAAGTGAAACCAGTTATATTATTTATTCACAGTATGGTCTATTCATGCATTATCTCTCTATTCATAGACACAGGGTACACCTATTTGTGCCTCCAAATACTAATTAATACATCTTCAAGATATTGCTTTCAGAAATTGTAAAGAAATACTCATGTCACCTGATCTACATTTACATTTTATCACAGTGATATTCTGGACACAAAATGCAAAGTTCACACTTTTGTTTATACCAAAGGCTAAATGGAAAGTGAGCATGGATTACTAAAAACATCCTTGTCCATGTTTCCTAAGGCTCTCAAATGTCAATCCTATTGGTGACTATACAGTTGCTTCTTCCTAAGATTATATATTCACCCACAACCCTGTTGAAAATATCTAATCCTATCACTCACTTTACACTTTGCCTGATTTCCTAATTTCTCTATGGATATAAGCTTTCCTACATAATTTCCCCAGTTCATCATTGTGACTGACTCTTCTTATTTTCTGACATTTACATTCACTCTCTAACTGACACCCTACTGCTAAAGAACTTTTGGTCCAAATTTTATACTCACTCTTCTTCCTAAACCTACTGACTATCTTCCTAATCCTACCTCCTATAGCTTGTATTCTTATATTCCCTTCCACATTCAATCATTTATGGTACAACGTCTTATGCCATTGTATATCAATTTATCTGAGATATCTGTGCAGATTGGAATGCAAAGCTAAGTATTCCAATCAAGGGCACAATGCCCTTCTGGGCTTCAAATCTTACTTAGATTTCTGTTTTCATACAGATATTTCACCTATATATTATTATAAATATCGCAGATTCCCAATACCATTCTTCATCCAGGAGAGTGATTCCTAACCCAAATGGAATATGTTCTTACCTCTAACCATTCACTGTTCTCTGCATCCAAGTTTACAAAAAAGCAGGGACAGAGTTGGTCTTACAATACAGAAAAGTAGGGCATCTGCCACCTGCTTAGAACCTCAAAGGTCCATGCAGCAATAATCCCTGAAGACGATGTAGGCAGCTATGAAGGACCTGAGAGAGCAAAAGTCATCTTCCATGGCAAACAACCTGGTCAGGATGAAGGGTTGTGTCTGAATGAGCCTCTCTCTTCTTAATGTAGAGAAGATGGACCAAAACAGGCCTGTGTGGAGAGCTGTTCCTGGGTGCCCATGGTGGATATTGTTGCAGTAATTTACTTGTAGGTTAGCATGGGAAAACCAAGAAGAAGAAGAAGCAGAGCAAGCAAAGCAGCAGCAGAAAAAAAAGTCCTTTATTGTGTACAAGCAATCTTTTTATAGTATTGTGAACAAAAAAGGCAACCTTCCAACTTCAATAAATCAGGTTTTTTAGATAATTAAACAAAGCACACAGAAGTTTTACTTTTTAATCAGAAGTGACCCGTTTTTCATGGCTAATCTACTCTCGGCCTGGAGTATGTTGAGCTCTGCTCTTTGTTTAGAACAGATAAAAAATTTTTCTTAGCGCCCTCCTAGTCCACTTGGCAGAACATCCCGTTTGTAGGCAAGTTCTCCCAAGGTCAGCAGACACCTCGTTTTCAAGCATGTTTGTTGTTACCTATCTAAACCTTGAAGAAGCCTCTCGTTTGCGAGCAGGCCCTCCCAAGGACAGCAGACACCTCGTTTGCAATCATGTCCGCTGTTTCTTATCTATACCTTGACAGAATATCCCGTTTGTAGGCAGACTCCATCAAGAACAGTAATAGTAACGCAGTTACATTTGATTCTCTATATTTCCCTCCTTTTGTTTTTATAAATGAGCCTTAGCAGAAGCGACAAGAGAGGTTTTATGTTTTAGTTTTTTTCCAGCATTGGATGACTATATACAAAACAAAACATAAAACAAAAATTATTACAATGTTATCTAAAGAAGTTGACAACAAGGTAGAGAAATGACTTAAAGGATTTAAATTAGCAATACTTGAAGACAATTTTTGTAAAATGTCAGATCCTATTAGTTCAGGTAATGTCTTACTAAAGGTGACCATAATAGTCTTTTAGAAATTCATAATTTCTAAAGTTAAATTTTGATGTCCATTTAACCGTCTTTTAACAGTTTCCCAGGAATCACTGGTATTATATGGCACAGGAATCACACAAATATGAGAAGAATTCCAGTCACACTTCAGAACACTTCTGGTAGCCAAGATAGTCACTTGATCGCCAAGCCAGGAAACAGTATGTTGTAAATTGATCACATCTGTAGTTAATTGAGAGTTAAGTTTTTTTGTTGTTGCCAAATTAAATGAGCATCTTGATGCCGTGTTCTCCATGAAATTTGCAGTTTGAATGTCTTGATGCAAAGCAACACTAGCTATCGCAGCAGTGGCAGTTACAGAAGCAACTGCAAGGAATGAAGCTATAACCATTCCTATTAATTGTAGTGAGCAATATAACAAAACTTGAACAGCATTGTACAAATGAGTAACAGACAATGAATCAGAGCAAGGATGAGTCAACTTAACAGGCACCCACAATTCTGTGTGAGCTTTAACAATAACTAAAGAATAATTATTAATTTTTATTAATTCCCTATTAGTTCTATTTCCACATTGAGTAAGATAACAGTCTATACATGATATTGTTCCCCAAGTTACATTCCATTCCCAGTTTTTTATCATAAGAGAATAAGGGAATTTAACACATGTAGAAAAATAAGTCAGATTATTATGTAGATGTACTTCAAAAGGAGAGGAATGGGATACATCTAACTTGAAATTTCCAGTCCATACAGTGAGTTTCTCAGATACTGCCCATAATTTCCATATATCCCCTTGAGTATTGGAAAACCTTATATCTTGTAACATTGGAGAGACCAAAGCATAATGTTGCATTTTGTCTCATTACCCCAAGCATTTATTGTCCCATTATGTCGATGCCATCTTAAAGTACGATTTGACCAACTTTTTATAAATTTAGAATGATTAGGATTCCACCCAACTATAGTGATATTTTGATATTTGATTACTGTTTTAGGTTGATGATCATGACATTGTTTTTACTTTAAATGAGTTAAAAATGTTTCAAAATATTTAGCTGAACATAAAGGAAGATGAGTTCTGACAAAACATTCTTCAGATGATAGTCATGATTGATTAACATACATACCAGAGGTATTAAATCCTCGGGAAGATATGACAGTAAAACAGCAGTAGGGTAACTATGATAATTAACTCCCCAACTAATATAACAAAGAGTTGTTATGTGCTATAAGAGGCAAACAGAAAGAACGAGCCCCTATACACAATGGGACTCCTTTAACAGCTACAGTTATATTAGAAATATTATACAGATTTTTATAGAATGGAATATTTTAAATTCCCCCACATACATTAGGGGGGAAAATTAGTATTATTAATACACACACGAACTTCAGGTTTTCCCCAGGAAACACTGTGCACCAAAGGAGGGTTAGGAACATAGGCCCAATAAGCAAAAGAATGAGCAGAAACTATACTTACCTGGCAATTAATAATGGCAAGCATAGCTAATAAAAGATTAACAGGATTTAAAGGTTGATTTGCCTTTTGAAGGGTTTTTTTTTCCAGCTTCTTGAATCAACTTTTTTATCTGTCCCCATGTTGGGGGGTGTGCTGTTCTCGTTGCCATTGTAGAAGTTCTCTGCATTGCCAGCTCCTGAAATTGTCTGACAAATGGGTCACTTATTCTGCAATTTGATAAGTCTTGAAGGTACCTAGAAAGGTGTTTTACCTGTAGAAATAAGAGCAAACACCCTTCCCATGTGGTGCAACAACTTAGAAATCCATTCTTTATTTTCATCCCTGTTCCACATAGGTATTTCCAATTTGTAGAAATAATGGCTGAGATATAAATGTAGAGAAATGTTGCTGGGCTGCAGGAACCTTGGAAGTTGACCAGACATTTAAAAAATTTAAAGTTAGTAAAGTTTTATGAAGTATATTTTGAGGTATATAAGCCATAGCCATATCCCCCCTGTTGATTTTTAGTATATATATTTTCTTAACGTATGATTTGTCCTTTTTATAATAGCTTGACTCTGACTATTACAAGGTATGTCAAATGTATGTGTAATGTCATGAATGTAATTTTTGTGAGGAATATGCAGGTGCATTGTCAGTTTAAGTTTTTAAGGAATTCCCATGATAGCAAAACAAGATAATAAATGAGAAATGATTGTATCAGCTTTTTTTTTTTTAAGATAAACTGTGGCCCAAGAAAATGAGTATTAGTGTCAATAGTATGATGTACATATCTTAGTTGTCCAAATGACTGAATTATAACAACATCCATTTGTTAAAGGGCATAAAGATGGAGTCCCCTTGGATTAACACCAGGAAGACAGTAAGGAATATTAAAAGAAGCACATGATGAACAGTTATTTTGTATTTATTATAAAGTCCTTTAGTGTTTGTATAAAGTAAAGTATGTTCTAGATGAGCCTTTTTTAAGAGAAATAATAGTTAATCAATATTTTGATTTTTTTTTAATTAATGGTCCTGGCAGTGTAGAATGTGCTCTAATATGAGTAAAATATACTGAAATTTGGCCTACTAATTTTGTTGTAATTTTTACATGTAGTCAGATAGGACATAGAGTCTTATCTTAGGTAAGTAGGGCTATCTTTATAAATTAAGCAAAGTGTTGTAGTTTTAAAGTTTATTTTATTTTTTATTTATCTATTTTTTAAATATTATATTATAAATTTTATATATAAATAATTGTTTAAGTTTATTTGAGTAAAAACTAACACAATATGATAACACATCTAAAACATGAAATGAAGAAAGGCTGAAAGCTTTTAGCCTTATTTAGAAAAATAGAAAAATGTTTTTGTGTTTTATAATATTAACCTTTATGTAGATAAGGCTCTCATTAATTTAAAAAATACATTTAAATTGTACCTCAGTGTTGTAAAAAGTAACATAAAACTTTATATATCTTATTGATAATAGGCCCAGTTATAGAACATTAAATGATACAAATATTTTTTAGTATGTTATTTTTATAAGCCTAAAATTACCATGCAACCTTTTGGAGAACACCAGCTTGATGTAATTTTTTTTTAAAGCTTTTATCTTAATGACTTGTATACCTGGAAAATATGAACACATTTAATATACAAAGAAGAGTAATAGTACCATAATTACTATTGATGTTTTTATATTAATTAAGTTTAGCTCTTAAAGAAATAACATATTAGAATATTGTAAAATAACAGTTGTTGTTTAACCATATCTGTATAATCCTTAATTTTTTCAAGATTAATTGTTCAAAAATTTACATATGTAGCCAACGTACACAGACCTTTTTTATCATTTACTTAAAACTATATAGCCAACATACATAGACCTTCTTTATCACTTGTTTAAATCCTTTTATTTACTCACTTCTGGAAACACATTTTTTTTATTAAATCCATATCTAGAACCTTTTAATTTATTTATTTTTGTTAACCCCTTTTTTATTTACATTTTGAAATAATCTTTGTAAATTTTTGAATTTAGGCAAATTATTCCATTTCAATAAGAGATATTTTGTTATTTGCAGTACATAATTAATCACATTTGTTTACCATATTATGAAAATATACTGTCTAAATATTAGGGATGATAAAAAACCATTTATTTATTTATATTATTTACCAACTTAAAAATTATTAATAATGTTATCTAATGTAATTTAAGGAGTTAAAAGCATTTAATGGTATATTTAATATTTAGCATATTAACCTTGTAAATCAATCAGATATTTAACAAATATTTATAAACAAATAATTTTATGTCTAATTAATTTACTTATTTTATCAAAACATTAGACAAGTATAATGAACCGTGTTAGCCATTTTTTGTTGTTGTTGTTGAAAAAAAAAATCCTAGAATCAAAGCATATTAGTCATTAACATGTTAAAGACATCTTATTTTTATCTGTTTACCCAATTTAAATTGAACCATTTAAATCAGTGAATTAAAAATATTTGGATCCATTTTTTTAATTTTTATGAGCGCTCTTTACAGATATATCAATCTTTATATCATGTACATGACATATAGACATACACACAAACAGACATACAACATATAATACAAATGTGCACACATAACACAATAAAGGCCTTGTAGCTATTTTAGGTAAAATTTCCATTGTAATGTTTAAATATTTCACAGTTGATCAAAAATAGAACTGTTCAGAAAAACATTAACTTAGGTCCGTAGGGTCAAAATTATGAGCTCAAAAAATACAGAATCTAAAAAAAAGTAAGAGTCCTAGAAAAATGGCCAGCCAGTAATTAGAAAGTATCATAAAATTTTATTTATATATTTTATTTTATTTTTTACAATCCCTTTTAAAATGACCTGTTTATCCACAATTGAAACAAGTTTCTGATTTATTGGGCTTAAGGGCTCCAGCCATGGCTGCAGCAAAAACAGAAACTTTGATGTTCAATTTTTCCCACTCCAGCACAAGCTCACATATTTACTCAATGAGACGTTTTGCCCTTTTAATGGCCCCCAAATATGCTTACATTTAGGATTTGTATTTTTAAACGTTAATGTTTCTAATAATACCTTTGCTATTTGATCTTGACTCATTGCCTTTATAACAAAAGTACGTGGTCTTGCAAGAAAATCAGTGTAAGTTTCAGTAGCCCCTTGTATAGATTTAGTAAAGGAAGGTTGTGCCTGACCAGTGGGTATCACACATCTCTAAGCTCTTAAGAAAACCTGTCAAACTTGTTGAAGATCTGGATCTGTATATAGAGCCTGTCTCTAAACTTGTTGAAGATCTGGATCTGTATATAGAGCCTGTCTCTAAAGGCAGGGTAATTACCTTTCCCCATTAACTTATCCTCCTTGGGTCCCGGGGGATTTTGAGCTTCACTCTCTCCAGCTTGTTTTTGTGTCTCATCTTCCCATCAACTTCTCAACTGTAACCAATTGAGATCCCTCCAAAACTTTTTTGGTTAATGCCTCCCAATCCAAAGGAATAAGTAATTTAGAAGTTCCCCAATTTTTTAACATCCCTAGCATAAAGGGAGACTGAGGGCCATATTGAAAGGCTGTAGCTTATACATCCTTAATAAACTTGTATTCCATACCAGTATAGTGAACATCAATCATTGGGGGATCTTGAAGGTTTTGTTGTCTAGTTATAGGAAACAAATGTGGTGGATCAACAAAACAACCAGGAGGGGCTGCAAGATCATCATCATCATCATCATGTGTCATAGTAAGAGGAAATGAAAAACATTGTTGTTTTCTACCCACATTAACTTTATACTCTGTCATTGGAAAGAGAGAAATATTAGAAGGAGTAGTAGGTTTAAGAGAGGACCTTTGTTTTTTAAATTTCATATTATCCACTAAGGCCCTCCATAATTTCTTTCATATTGGAGTCACTATCTGAACTTTTTGAATCTTCCTCATCACTCAGATCTGATTTAGGAGAGTCATCTATAGTATCACAAATATTTTCTTTGGGCTCCGTTTTGTTAACCTTATTATCAGATTCTGATGTATTAACTTGTCTTTCACAAAGAGAGCCCTTTTTATTATTGTTGTCTAATAATTGTAATGCTTGAGTAATAGCGCTACACAATGTTCAAATCTTCAAAGAAATAACATTTCCAGCCTGATGCTGCTTACGGAGTTCTTTTTTAACCAATTTCTATTCCCCTAAATTTAACTGGATCTTAGTTTGATATTGGAACCAGTGACAATGACATTCTATAATTTAAATTACTCCTTGAGTCTCTTATGAGATGTTTTCACACCTATGGAATATAATAATCCTTGTAGTAACTCCACATATTGTTCCTTTAAAGACTGGGAGTTCCCCATGTTAGTTCTGAAAGTTCCCCCTAAAGTTTCTTTTAACTTGGGGCGATACCTTTCGATATTTGTTAGTTTTGAACGTTCCCATAAAGTTTCTTTCAACTTGGGGCGATATCTTTCGATATTTGTTAGTTTTGAAAGTTCCCCCTAAAGTTTCTTTTAACTTGGGGCGATACCTTTCGATATTTGTTAGTTCTGAAAGTTCCCCCTAAAGTTTCTTTTAACTTGAGGCGATACCTTTCGATATTTTGTGAATCCTGAAAGTCCCCCTTTCGTTTTCTTAACCCGGAGTGCTTACCCTTTCGGTGCTGGATCCTGCCGACTACGCCAATTGTTGCAGGAATTTACTTGTAGGTTAGCATGGGAAAACAAAGAAGAAGAAGAAGCAGAGCAAGCAAAGCAGCAGCAGAAAAAAAATCCTTTATTGTGTACAAGCAATCTTTTTATAGTATTGTGAACAAAAAAGGCAACCTTCCAACTTCAATAAATCAGGTTTTTTAGCTAATTAAATAAAGCACACAGAAGTTTTACTTTTTAATTAGAAGTGACCCGTTTTTCATGGCTAATCTACTCTCGGCCTGGAGTATGTTGAGCTCTGCTCTTTGTTTAGAACAGATAAAAAATTTTTCTTAGCGCCCTCCTAGTCCACTTGGCAGAACATCCCGTTTGTAGGCAAGTTCTCTCAAGGTCAGCAGACACCTCGTTTTCAAGCATGTTTGTTGTTACCTATCTAAACCTTGAAGAAGCCTCTCGTTTGGGAGCAGGCCCTCCAAAGGATAGCAGACACCTCGTTTGCAAGCATGTCCGCTGTTACTTATCTATACCTTGACAGAATATTCCGTTTGTAGGCAGACTCCATAAAGAACAGTAATAGTAACGCAGTTACATTTGATTCTCTACAGGATATACCATTCTAACTTGTGAAAGTGTCACAGGAAGCAGGGTCAGCCTCCATCTCATGGGACCCTTGGAAGCAACTGTTAGGACAAAGTGGTTGTCAAGCAAATGACATCATTCAGTTCCTGAAGGAAGTGACCTCACCTCACTTGCTTGGTGATGGAACTCTCTGATCTTGGGAACCAGGATCCCAGACACCCAGAGCCAGACCCAGTGCCAGTCCCAGTGGGCTCACTTGTTTGGATTTACAAAAACAAAGTTAGTCTTTCTTGGTACCTACTGATGTGAGGATGGCCAAATACCATGAAAGCTCTAAAGAGCGGAGTTTCCTGAGGAAGCAGGTATTGAGTAGCTCACTGGTGGCTTTTGACAACTTCACAGACTTGGCTATGGAGGCCAGATCTGAGAGAGGACAGGCCATTTTGGCGGAACATAGTATGGCCCACCAGTCAGACGAAACTTTGGATAGTCAGAGACCTACTTGGGGGAATGAGGTGTCTTTGTGGGTGTGCGTGTGAGTTTGTGGTTTTGTCTCATGATCTGAGAATAGGTAGGAAAGGCAGTTTGTTTTGTTTGGAGTGGACTGTTTCTAGTAAGTCCTTAAGAAGGCGAGTGTTTCTATGTCTGTGTATCCCACTGTGTCCCTGGTTGTAGACATGAGAAAAGAGAATGCATCAATGGATGTGTTCTGTCTACTAGAAAACTTCCCAGCATTCACCCTGCCCAATTTATGAATTTACTGTGGCTTCCCTTATGGATGAGCAACAACTACTTTCTTCCTAAGTTCCTGCTTTCTTCCTGAATTCTGGACACTCTCCAGAATAGGCTCAAGGTTTTGTGTCCAAGATGTGCACCACCTCCCATCTCTGTGACGTGGCCATGTACTGGATAACTGAAGGGAATGGGGAGCATCTCAGGAAACTCAGATATCAGTGTGACCACTCAAGTGTCAGTGGAGAAACCCTGCTTTGGGCCTTTTGCTTACCTATTGTTCTGTTGCCCTGAATGTCAGGAAGGACTTTGCCTCAGGCCAGCCCTTTGTGAAGCCTGAAGAAAACAGTTTTCAAATGGAAATGAGTGGGCATCACCTGTAGCTTTTTGCTTAATTGCTTTGCAATGAGATGTGTCTGAATCAGCCTCTTGGCCCTGTGTGAGGCTGTGGCTTAGATTCTCAGCACCTGATGGATTAAAGAAAGATCCCATGTGTGCATCTAAAGACAAAATGGCAAAAAGAGCAGTCATTGTGGATGAAGTCTCTTGCCTTCCTCTGTAAGGTTCCTCACCTCCATCAAGTTAGAATAGGGATCCTTTGGGTCAAATGAGTTCTTCAAAGTCCTGCAGAGGCTAGCCCATAGTTACTTGGGTTTTCTCATGACTCCAATTCACACAAAGAATCTATGCCTGACAGTCAGTAGGCCTCAAATTGGAGAAGCAGAGCAGTATGAAAGACAGGCATATTTGATCACTTGAGCTTCACAGAAAGGGTGTCTAGCCCACATGAGATTAGACAAATGAGGAGCAAGGGAGATTATTTTTGACACTGTATTGGGCTGTGCCCCTCATGAAAACCACCAGCCAGAGGTTATGATGAGTGCGTATATGGAAGAAGATGAGGGCCATGTGACAGTGTTTTGGTTTCAATTGTGCTCATTTGTGTAGAGGTTGGAAGGGATAACTGGGTCCACGTGGGCTTGAATTCTAGCTTTATTCTCCTTGGAGACTGAGTTCTGGATCTTAACTCAGAGAAGTATTGCCATGAATTTTTTTGGGATTCTAGGAGGCCACACATGAGAGTCAGCATTGGAAACTGAGATCTAGCCCCAGGGTGGCTTTCCACAGAGCAGTGAAAATCTCAGCCAGGATATCACATGATTTTATTCTTAGAGAACGGTCAGCCATAATTGAGAGTCAAAACACACATAAACCTCACATTGTAGACCTCAAGGGGCCTGGCTTCATGTGACCTTTTGGCCACTTTGGCAAGCCTTGCCTCTGAGTGTTTCTCTAGAGCTTTCATTGAAATGAGCTTCCTCACCATTTAGTGGTTCCTGAATGAATACAAACCCATAGTGCATTCAACTTCATCCTTGAAAAATGGCTTGATAAATACCATAAAATTTTTGAAATTCCCATGACTAGGTGGCACTGTAGAATCATTGCATGTGCTGTTTGCTGATCATGAGTGTACCAGACAGTGCCTTGATTGACTGGGTTTCATGAAAATGGTGTAGAACAGAGATGCCAGTAAGTGTGAGCATGCTGATTAGTGGGGCTAGAGCAGTGGTGTGCAGGTGTGTGATAAATCATCTGTTGTGGGGCTATGTGGATGTGCCATTGGCTTCCAAATTGCTTGTGACTGACATGGTGCAGCCAGCAGACCCTAATATGTAAAGGCATCTTGTTATATGAAGAGGTCTCAGAGCAATGTTCAGAATCAGGTTGCTATGCTCAAGGGGGCAAACTCTGAGGGATAGAAGCTTAGTTGGTGCATTCTCCTAGGACCCTGAGTGAGCACACGGGAAGGAACTCCCTCCAGCACTGTGTGCCAGTTGAACTCCTTGTATTTCATGAAGCCAATAGGAAACTCCCAGTGAAGCAGCGAGAAACACCCCGAACAGTGTAGGATGACCAAATGGACTCACAGTCCACACGGGGAGATACTTAGACCCCAGTGGCCACAGTTTACCTACAAAGAGAGAATTCAGGACTGCTGCCTCATGTTCATTGGAAAATCAGAAACCATGTCCTTTAGCTCACGTAGATGTAGACCAAGCTTTGATGGTCTCACTACAAAGGAAGCTAAAACTCCTGACAAAAACATATATTTCAAGTGCTTCACCTAAGAGGCAGTTTCCCAAGAAGTCTTTAGGCCAGCAGAGCTCCATGTTTGTGGAGTGTTTACCCTGTCCCTTACTTATGGAAACTCCTCTTCCATTTTCAAGGTTGTGAACTCCTGAGCATTTTCCATTGCAGATATGTATTCACAGATTTTCTAACTCTTCTCTTCGAATTGTGTCTTACTTGGGGCAAAATAATGTCAAGGCATTGTTCTGGATGATAGTGGGAAGATATTTGTGTAGCTCATAATTGCATACACATTGGATTCATTTTCCTATTTTCCATTGGAAATACTGAATCCCTGACACTAACCCATACCCTACTAGAATCTGATTAGGAATCCTGATATAATGGAGGAAAATAGCCCAAACAGAATAGCAATACAAGCAGTTCAGAGGAGGCATGTTGTAGAGTTGGACATTCCTTTTGCATTATAATGGCTAGGTGTTATAAATCTAGTCCAATTTAAGAGAAGTAGATCTCCATGTGTTTGTAAAGTTAACAAATATGTGAATTCCTGTCTCCCTTTCTCTGTACCCTATTCAGCACATGTATTTTTATTTGCACATATAGAATCCTACCTGGCATCCCACGTACATCCTTGTGAGGTGGCTGACTTGGCAGATACAAATTTTGAAAAGAGATCACTCCTTCTAAAGGCTGTTGGAACTGAAACTTCAACCTATGGGTGAGCTTTCTACATGAACATCATAATACATAAATCCATGTTCAGTAAAGTAAATCTTTTTGGATATGTGGATGATATATATTTCATGATGAATTTTGATTGGCATATATATTTCTTCTTTTTATTGTCTCTGTGTTTCTTATATATATTATATAGACACACACTCTCTAGATTTCCAAAATATGTAATATATGTGTCTTATTATACACTCCTTAAAATCATTCATGTTCATGAATGTGGATTTATAATTAGCTTTTCACAACATTATTCTCAGAAATATTCATTCACCTGAAATTCATATTTGTTTTTTAGTACTGAAAACTAACTTCAGTGAATGGTTCATAGAAAGCCTAATATTTTTAAAGTATAGCATCGATGCAAGTAGATTCTTATGAGACATGATGCGTATTTTGACGTTCCTTTTTATTCTACACTGGTACATTACTATTTCTTAAGTTGATGCACATCATTGGATATATATTTCATCCACATGTTCCCAAATTTGCATGCATTTGGTTCACTTTCAATCACTTCTTGCTTCAGAACACATGTACTTCTGTGTGTTTCTGGACTGGTCTCTTCAGGAGACTTCTTTCCAAACACATTATTTTCGATTTCCATAATCACTTTTCAAACGAAACTCACACACCCTTCATGGTAAACCATAACCCTAATATTACCATTAGAAGTATAACTGGTTGGAATGAATTATTGTGTATCAATATTAGATTTCCAATATATTTTCAGATATCAATTCAATCCATTATTTAAATTGGAACCAGTTATATTATTTAATCACAGTATGGTCTATTCATGCATTATCTCTCTATTCATAGACACAGGGTACACCTATTTGTGCCTCCAAATAGTAATTAATACGTCTTCAAGATATTGCTCCCAGAAATGTGAAAGAAATACTCATGTCACCTGATCTACATATACATTTTATCACAGTGATATTCTGGACACAAAATGCAAAGTTCACACTTATGTTTATACCAAAGGCTAAATGGAAAGTGAGCATGGATTACTAAAAACATCCTTGTCCAGGTTCCCTAAGGCTCTCAAATGTCAATCCTATTGGTGACTACACAGTTGCTTCTTCCTAAGATTATATATTCACCCACAACCCTGTTGAAAATATCTAATCCTATCACTCACTTTACACTTCGCTGATTTCCTAATGTCTCTATGGATATCAGCTTTCCTACATAATTTCCCCAGTTCATCATTGTGACTGACTCTTCCTATGTGCTGACATTTACATTCACTCTCAATCTGACACCCTACTGCTTAAGAACATTTGGTCCAAATTTTATACTCACTCCTCTTCCTAAACCTACTGACTATCTTCCTGATCATACCTATTATAGCTTATATTCTTATATTCTCTTCCACATTCAATCATCCAAGGTACAAGGTCTTATGCCATTGTATATCAATTTATCTGAGAAATCTGTGCAGATTGTAATTCAAAGCTATGTATCCCAATCAAGGGCACAATGTTCTCCTGGGCTTCAAATCTTACTGTTATTATAAATATCGCAGGTTCCCAATACAATTCTTCACCCAGGAGAATGATTCCTAACCTAAATGGAACATGTTCTGACCGCTAACCATACACTGTTCCCTCAATCCAAGTTTACAAAACAGCAGGGACAGAGTTCGTCTTACAATACAAAAATGTAGGGCATCTGCCACCTGCTGAGAACCTCAAAGGTCCATGCAGAAATGATTTCTGGAGAAGATGTAGGCAGCTATGAAGGATCTGAGAGAGCAAAAGTGATCTTCCATGGCAAATACCCTGGTCAGTATAAAGGGATGTGTCTAAATGAGCCTCTCTCTTTTTAATGTAGACAAGATGGACCAAACCAGGCCTGTGTGGACAGCTGTTCCTGGGTGCCCATGGTGGATATACCATTCTAAGTTGTGAAAGTGTCACAGGAAGCAGGGACAGCCTCCATCTCATGGGACTCTTGGAAGCAACTGTTAGGAAAAAGTGGTTGCCAAGCAAGTGACCTCATTCAGTTCCTGAAGGAAATGACCTCACCTCACTTCCTTGGTGATGGAACTCTCTGATCGTGGGAACCAGGAAGCCAGGCAACCAGAGCCAGTCCAAGTCCCAGTCCCAGTGGGCTCACTTGTTTGGATTTACCAAGGACAGAGTCAGTCTTTCTTGGTACCTACTGATGTGAGGAAGGCCAAATGCCAGGAAAGCTCTGAAGAGGGGAGTTTCCTGAGGAAGCAGGTATTGAGTAGCTCACTGGTGGCTCCTGACAACTTCACAGACATGGCTAAAGAGGACAGATCTGAGAAAGGACAGGCCATTTTGGGTGAACATAGTATGGCCCACCAGTCAGATGACATTTTGGATAGTCAGAGACCTACTTGGGGGAATGAGGTGTCTTTGTGGGTGTGTGTGTGAGTTTGTGGTTTTGTCTCATGATCTGAGAATAGGTAGGAAAGGCAGTTTGTTTTGTTTGGAGTGGACTGTTTCTAGTAAGTCCTTAAGAAGGCGAGTGTTTCTATGTCTGTGTATCCCACTGTGTCCCTGGTTGTAGACATGAGAAAAGGAATGCATCAATGGATGTGTTCTGTCTACTAGAAAACTTCCCAGCATTCACCCTGCCCAATTGATGAATTTACTGGGGCTTGCCTTATGGATGGGCAACAACTACTATCTTCCTAAGTTCGACTTTCTTCCTGAATTCTGGATACACTCCAGAATAGGCTCATGGTTTTGTGTCCAAGATATGTACCACCTTCCATCTCTGTGAAGTGGCCATGTACTGGATTACTGAAGGGAATGGGGAGCATCTCAGGAAACTCAGATATCAGTGTGACCACTCAAGTGTCAGTGGAGAAACCCTGCTTTGGGCCTTTTGCTTACCTATTGTTCTGTTGCCCTGAATGGCAGGAAGGTCTTTTCCTCAGGCCAGCCCTTTGTGAAGCCTGAAAAAAACAGTTTTCAAATGGAAATGAGTTGGCATCACCTGTGGCTTTTTGCTTAATAACTTTTCAAAGGGATGTGTTTGAATCAGCCTCTTGGCCCTGTGTGAGGCTGTGGCTTATATTCTCAGGACCTGATGGATTAAAGAAAGATCCCATGTGTGCATCCAAAGCCAAAATGGCAAAAAGAGCAGTCATTGCGGATGAAGTCTCTTGCCTTCCTCTGTAAGGTTCCTGACCTCCATCAAGTGAGAATAGGGATCATTTGGGTCAAATGAGTTCTTCAAAGCCCTGCAGAGGCTAGCCCATTGTTGCTTGGGTTTTCTCATGACTCCAATTCACACAAAGAATTTATGCCTGACAGTCAGTAGGCCTCAAATTGGAGAAGCAGAGCAGTATGAAAGGCAGGCATATTTGATCACTCCAGCTTCACAGAATGGGTGTCCAGGCAACCCTAATATTAGGCAAATAAGGAGCAAGGGAGCTTATTTTTGACACTGTCTTGGACTGCGCCCCTCATGAAAATCACCAACAAGAGGTTATTATGAGTGTCTATATAGAAGAAGATGAGGACCATGTATCAGTGTTTTGGTTTCAATTTTGCTCATTTGTCTGGAGATTGGAAAGGATAACTTGGTCCACCTGGGCTTGAATTCTGGCTTGATTCCCCTTGGAAACTGAGTTCTGGATCTTAACTCAGAGAAGTATTGCCACAAATTGTGTTGGGATTTTAGGAGTCCACACATGAGAGTCACCCTTGGAAACAGATCTAGGCCCAGGGTGGCTTTCTGAAGAGCCATGGGAATCTCAGCCAGGATATCACATGATTTTATTCTTAGAGACCTGGCAGCCATAGTTGAGAGTCAAAACACACATAAACCTCACATTGTAGACCTCAAGGGGCCTGGATTCATGTGACCTTTTGGCCACTCTTGGCAAGCCTTGCCTCTTAGTGTTTCTCTAGAGCTTTCATTGAAATGAGCTTCCTCACCATTTAGTGGTTCCTGAATGAATAGAAACCCACAGTGCCTTCAACATCATCCTTGAAAAATGGGTTGATAAATACCATGAAATTTTTGAAATTCCCATGACTAGGTGGCACTGGAGAACCTTTGCATGTGCTGTTTGCTGATCATGAGTGTACCAGACAGTGCCTAGATTGACTTGGTTTCATGAAAATGGTGTAGAACAGAGATGCTAGTAAGTGTGAGCCTGCTGATTAGTGGGCCTAGAGCAGTGGTGTGCAGGTGTGTGATGAACCATCTGTAGTGGGGCCACATGGATGTGCTATTGGCTTCCAAATGGCTTGTGACTGACATGGTGCAGCCAGCAGACCCTTATATGTAAAGGCATCTTCTTATATGAAGAGGTCTCATGGCAATGTTCAGAATCAGGTTGCTATGGATAAGAGGGCAAGCACTGTGGGATAGAAGGGTGGTTGGTGCATTCTGCTAGGAACCTGAGTAAGCACACGTGAAAGAACTCCCTCCAGCACTGTGTGCCAGTTGAACACCTTGTATTTAATGAAGCCAATAGGAAACTCTTAGTGAAGCAGCAAGAAACACCACGAAAAGTGGAGGATGACCAAATGGCCTCACAGTCCACACGTTTAGACACTTAGACCCCAGTGGTCACAGTTTACCTACAAAGAGAGAATTCAGCACTGCTGCCTCATGTTCATTGGAAAATCAGAAACCATGTCCTCCAGCTCACATAGATGCAGACCAAGCATTGATGGTCTCAATACCAAGGAAGCTAAAGCTCCTGACAGCAACGTATATTTTAAGTGCTTAACCTCAGAGACAGTTTCCCAAGAAGTCTTTAGGTCAGCAGAGCTCCATGTTTGTGGAGTGTTTACCCTGTCCCTTACTTATGGAAACTCGTCTACCATTTCCAAGGTTGTGAACTCCTGAGCATTTTCCATTGCAGATATGTATTCACAGATTTTCTAACTCTTCTACTCGAATTGTGTCTTACTTGGGGCAAAGGTAATGTCAAGCATTGTTCTAGTTGAGAGTGGGAAGATATTTGTGTAGCTCATAATTGCATACACGTTGGATTTACTTTCCTATTTTCCATTGGAAATTCTGAATCCCTGACACTAACCCATATCCTTCTAGACTCTGATTACGAATCCTGATATAATGGAGGAAAATAACCCAAACAGAATGGCAATCCAAGCATTTCAGAGAAGGCATGGTGTATAGTTCGACTTTCCTTTTGCATTATAATGGCTAGGTGTTATAAATCTAGTCCAATTTAAGAGAAGTAGTTCTCCATGTCTTTGTAAAGTTAACAAATATGTGAATTCCTGTCTCCCTTTCTCTGTAGCCTATTCAGCACATGTATTTTTACATGCACATATAGAATTCTACCTGGCATCCCACGTACATCCTTGTGAGGAGGCTGACTTGGCAGATACAAATTTTGAGAAGAGATCATTCCTCCTAAAGGCTGCTGGAACTGAAACCTCACCCTATGGGTGAGCTTTCTACTTGAACATCATGATACATAAATCTATGTTCAGTAAAGTAAATACTTTTGGATCTGTGGATGCTATGTATTTCATGATGAATTTTGATTGGCATATATATTTCTAATTTTTAATGTCTGTGTGTGTTTGTTTTGTTTGTATATAGACACACACTCTCCAGATTTTTCAAAATATGAAATATATGCGTCTTATTATTCACTCCCTAAATTCATTCATGTTCATGTATGTGGATTTATAATCAACTTTTCACAAAATTATTCTCAGAAATATTCATCCACCTGAAATACATATTTGTTTCCTAGTACTGAAAACTAACTTCAGTGAGTGGTTCATAGAAATCCTAATATTTCTAAAGTATAGCATCAATGCAAGTAGATTCCTATAAGACATGATGTGTATTTTGACGTTCCTTTTTATTCTACACTGGTACATTACTATTTTTTCAGTTGATGCACATATTTGGATATATATTTAATCCACATGTTCCCAAATTTCCAGGCATTTGGTTCACTTTCAATCACTTCCTGCTTTAGAACACATGTACTCATGTATGTTTCTGGACTGGTCTTTTAAGAGACTTCTTTCCAAACATATTATTTTCGATTTCCATAATCACTTTTCAAACAAAACTCACACACCCTTCATGGTAAACCATAACCCTAATATTACCATTAGAAGTATAACTGGTTGGAATGAATGATTGTGTATCAATATTAGATTTCCTATATATTTTCAGATATCAATTCAATCCATTATTTAAAATGGAACCAGTTATATTATTTATTCACAGTATGGTCTATTCATGCATTATCTCTCTATTCATAGACACAGGGTACACCTATTTGTGCCTCCAAATAGTAATTAATACGTCTTTAAGATTTTGCTCCCAGAAATGGTGAAAGAAATACTCATGTCACCTGATCTACATATACATTTTATCACAGTGATATTCTGAACACAAAATGCAAAGTTCACACTTATGTTTATACCAAAGGCTAAATGGAAAGTGAGCATGGATTACTAAAAACATTTTTGTCCAGGTTTCCTAAGGCTCTCAAATGTCAATCCTATTGGTGACTACACAGTTGCTTCATCCTAAGATTATATATTCACCCTTAAACCTGTTGAAAATATCTAATCCTATCACTCACTTTACACTCTGCCTGATTTCCTAATGTCTCTATGGATATCTGCTTTTCTACATAATTTCCCCAGTTCATCATTGTGACTGACTCTTCACATGTACTGACATTTACATTCACTCTCTGACACCCTACTGCTAAAGAACTTTTGGTCCAAATTTTATACTCACTCTTCTTCCTAAACCTTCTGACTATCTTTCTAATCCTACCTACTATCACTTTTTGACTGGATATTCTCTTCCACATTCAATTATTCAAGGTACAAGGTCTTATGCCATTGTATATCAATTTATCTGAGACATCTGTGCAGATTGAAATTCAAAGCTACGTATCCCAATCAAGGGCACAATGCCCTTCTGGGCTTCAAATCTTACTAAGATTTCTGTTTTGATACACATATTTCACCTATATATTATTATAAATGTCGCAGGTTCCCAATACCATTCTTCACCCAGGAGAATGATTCTTAACCCAAATGGAACATGTTCTTACCCCTAACCATACACTGTTCCCTCAATCCAAGTTTACAAAAGAGCAGGGACAGAGTTGGTCTTAGAATACAGGAATGTAGGGCATCTGCCACCTGCTGAGAACCTCAAAGGTCCATCCAGAAATGATCCCTGGAGAAGATGTAGGCAGCTATGAAGGACCTGAGAGAGAAAAAGTCATCTTCCATGGCAAACAACCTGGTCAGGATGAAGGGATGTGTCTGAATGAGCCTCTCTCTTCTTACTGTAGACAAGATGGGCCAAACCAGGCCTGTGTGGACAGCTGGTCCTGGGTGCCCATGGAGGATATACTATTCTAACTTGTGAAAGTGTCACAGGAAGCAGGGGCAGCCTCCATCTCATGGGACCATTGGAAGCAACTTTCAGGACAAAGTGGTTGCCAAGCAAGTGACCTCATTCAGTTCCTGAAGGAAGTGACCTCACCTCACTTCCTTGGTGATGGAACTCTCTGATCTTGGGAACCAGGAAGCCAGGCACCCAGAGCCTGTCCCATTCCCAGTTCCAGTGGGCTCACTTGTTTGGATTTACCAAGAACAGGGTCAGTCTTTCTTGGTACCTACTGATGTGAGGATAGACAAATGCCAGGAAAGCTCTGAAGAGGGGAGTTTTTTGAGAAAGCAGGTTGAGTAGCTCAGTGGTGGCTCCTGACAACTTAAAAGACTTGACCAAAAAGACCAGATCTGAGAGAGGACAGTTAATTTTCGGAAAACATAGACAGATGACATTCCGGATAGTCACAGACCTACTTGGGAGAATGAGGTGTCATTGTGGGTGTGCGTGTGAGTTTGTGGTTTTGTCTCATGATCTGAGAATAGGTAGGAAAGGCAGTTTGTTTGATTTGGAGTGGACTATTTCTAGTAAGTCTTTAAGAAGGCGAGTGTTTCTATGTCGGTGTATCCCACTGTGTCCCTGGTTGTAGACATGAGAAAAGAGAGTGCATCAATGGATGTGTTCTTTCTAGTAGAAAACTTCCCAGAGTTCAGCCTCCCCAATTTATGAATTTACTACGCCTTGCCTTATGGATGGGCAACAACTACTATCTTCCTACGTTCCTGCTTTCTTCCTGAATTCTGGACACTCTCCAGAATAGGCTCAAGGTTTTGTGTCCAAGATGTGTACCACCTCGCATCTCTGTGACATGGCTATGTACTGGATAACTGAAGGGAATGGGGAGCATCGCAGGAAACTCAGATATCAGTGTGACCACTCAAGTGTCAGTGAAGAAACCCTGCTTTGGGCCTTATGCTTATGTATTGATCTATTGCCCTGAATGTCAGGAAGGTCTTTGCCTCAGGCCAGCCCTTTGTGAAGCCTGAAGAAAACAGTTTTCAAATGGAAATGAGTGGGCATCCCCTGTGGCTTTTTGCTTAATTGCTTTGCAAAGGGATGTGTCTGAATCAGCCTCTTGGCCCTGTGTGAGGCTGTGGCTTAGATTCTCAGCACCTGATGGATTAAAGAAAGATCCCATGTGTGCAACCAAAGCCAAAATTGCAAAAAAAGCAGTCATTGTGGATGAAGTCTCTTGCCTTTCTCTGTAAGATACCTGACCTCCATCAAGTGAGAATAGGGATCCTTTGGGTCAAATGAGTTCTTCAAAGCCCTGCAGAGGCTAGCCCAGAGTGGCCTGGGTTTTCTCATGACTCCAATTCACACAAAGAATCTATGCCTGACAGTCAGTAGGCCTCAAATTGGAGAAGCAGAGAAGTATGAAAGACAGGCATATTTGATCACTCCAGCTTCTCAGAAAGGGTGTCCAGCCCACATGAGATTAGACAAATGAGGAGCAAGGGAGATTATTTTTGACACTGTGTTGGGCTGCGCCCCTCATGGGAACCACCAGCCAGAGGTTATTATGAGTGTCCATATAGAAGAAGATGAGGGCCATGTGACAGTGTTTTGGTTTCAATTGTGCTCATTTGTGTGGAGGTTGGAAGGGATAACTGGGTCCTCCGGGGCTTGAATTCTAGCTTTATTCCCCTTAAAGACTGAGTTCTGGATCTTAACTCAGAGAAGTATTGTCATGAATTGTTTTGGGATTTGAGGAGGCCACACATGAGAGTCACCCTTGGAAACTGAAATCTAGGCCCAGGGTGGCTTTCCACAGAGCAGTGGAAATCTAAGCCAGAATATCACATGATTTTATTCTTAGAGAACTGGCAGCCATAGTTGAGAGTCAAAACACACATAAACCTCACATTGTAGACCTCAAGGGGCCTGGCTTCATGTGACCTTTTGGCCACTCTTGGCAAGCCTTGCCTCTGAGTGTTTCTCCAGAGCTTTCATTGAAATGAGCTTCCTCACCATTTAGTGGTTCCTGAATGAATACAAACCCATAGTGCCTTCAACTTTATCCTTGAAAAATGGCTTGATAAATACCATAAAATTTTGAAATTCCCATGACTAGGTGGCACTGGAGAACCTTTGCATGTGCTGTTTGCTGATCATGAGTGTACCAGACAGTGCCTTGATTGACTGGGTTTCATGAAAATGGTGAAGAACAGAGATTCCAGTAAGTGTGAGCCTGCTGATTAGTGGGCCTAGAGCAGTGGTGTGCAGTTGTGTGATAAATCATCTGTGGTTGGGCCATGTGGATGTGCCATTGGCTTCCAAATGGCTTGTGACTGACATGGTGCAGCCAGCAGAGCCTTATATGTAAAGGCATCTTTTTATATGAAGAGGTCTCAGGGAAATGTTCAGAATCAGGTTGCTATGCTCAAGGGGGCAAGCTCTGTGGGATAGAAGCCTGGTTGGTGCATTCTCCTAGGACCCTGAGTCAGCACACGTGACAGAACTCCCTCCAGCACTGTGTGCCAGTTGAACTCCTTGTATTTCATGAAGCCAATAGGAAACTCCCAGTGAAGCAGCGAGAAACACCCCGAACAGTGTAGGATGACCAAATGGCCTCACAGTCCACACGGGGAGATACTTAGACCCCAGTGGCCACAGTTTACCTACAAAGAGAGAATTCAGGACTGCTGCCTCATGTTCACTGGAAAATCAGAAACCATGTCCTTTAGCTCACGTAGATGTAGACCAAGCTTTGATGGTCTCACTACAAAGGAAACTAAAGCACCTGACAATAACATATATTTCAAGTGCTTAACCTCAAAGGCAGTTTCCCAAGAAGTCTTTAGGCCAGCAGAGCTCTATGTTTGTGGAGTGTTTACCCCATCCCTTACTTATGGAAACTCCTCTACCATTTCCAAGGTTGTGAACTCCTGAGCATTTTCCATTTCAGATATGTATTCACAGATTTTCTAACTCTTCTCCTCGAATTGTGTCTTACTTGGGGCAAAAGTAATGTCAAGGCATTGTTCTAGATGAGAGTGGGAAGATATTTGTGTAGCTCATAATTGCATACTCATTGGATTCATTTTCCTATTTTCCATTAAAAATACTGAATCCCTGACACTAACCCATACCCTACTAGACTCTGATTATGGATCCTGATATAATGGAGGAAAATAGCCCAAACAGAATAGCAATACAAGCAGTTCAGATGAGGCATGGTGTATAGTTGGAGTTTCCTTTTGCATTATCATGGCTAGGTGTTATAAATCTAGTCCAGTTTAAGAGAAGTAGTTCTCCATGTGTTTGTAAAGTTAACAAATATGTGAATTCCTGTCTCCCTTTCTCTGTAGCCTATTCAGCACATGTATTTTTACATGCACATATAGAATCCTACCTGGCATCCCACGTACATCCTTGTGAGGTGGCTGACTTGGCAGATACTAATTTGAGTAGAGATCACTCCTCCTAAAGGCGGTTGGAAATGAAAGGTCAACCTATGGGTGAGCTTTCTACTTGAACATCATGGAACATAAATCCATGTTCAGTAAAGTAAATATTTTTGGATCTGTGGATGATATATATTTCATCATGAAGTTTGATTGGCGTACGTATTTCTACGTTTTATTGTCTGTGTGTGTTTGTTTTGTTTATATATATATATATAGTCACACACTCTCCAGATTTTTCAAAATATGAAATATATGTGTCTTATGATACACTCCCTAAAATCATTCATGTTCATGTATGTGGATTTATAATCAACTTTTCACAACATTATTCTCAGAAATATTCATTCACCTGAAATACATATTTGTTTTTTAGTACTGAAAAGTAACTTCAGTGAATGGTTCATAGAAAGCCTAATATTTCTAATGTATAGCATCAATGCAAAGAGATTCCTACAAGACATGATGTGTATTTTGACGTTCCTTTTTATTCTACACTAGTACATTACTATTTCTTCAGTTGATGCACATCATTGGATATATATTTAATCTACATGTTCCCAAATTTCCAGGCATTTGGTTCACTTTCAATCACTTCCTGCTTAAGAACACATGTACTCCTGTATGTTTCTGGACTGGTCTATTCAGAAGACTTCTTTCCAAACACTTTATTTTGGATTTCCGTAATCACTTTTAAAACCAAACTCACACACCCTTCATGGTCAACCATAACCTTAATATTACCATTAGAAGTATAACTGGTTGGAATTAATGATTGTGTATCAATATTAGATTTCCTATATATTTTAAGATATCAATTCAATCCATTATTTAAATTGGAACCAGTTATATTATTTACTCACAGTATGGTCTATTCATGCATTATCTCTCTATTCATAGACACAAGGTACACCTATTTTTGCCTCCAAATACTAATTAATACGTCTTCAAAATATTGCTCCCAGAAATGGTGAAAGAAATACTCATGTCACCTGATCTACATATACATTTTATCACAGTGATATTCTGGACACAAAATGCAAAGTTCACACTTATGTTTATACCAAAGCCTAAATGGAAAGTGAGCATGGATTACTAAAAACATCCTTGTCTAGGTTTCCTAAGGCTCTCAAATGTCAATCCTATTGGTGACTACACAGTTTCTTCTTCCTAAGATTATATATTCACCCACAACCCTGTTGAAAATATCTAATCCTATCACTCACTTTACACTTTGCCTGATTTCCTAATGTCTCTATGGATGTCAGCTTTCCTACATAATTTCTTCAGTTCATCATTGTGACTGACTCTTCCTATGTGCTGACATTTACATTCACTCTCTAACTGATACCCTACTGCTAAAGAACTTTAGGCCCAAATTTTATACTCACTCTTCTTCCTAAACCTACTGACTATCTTTCTAATCCTATCTACTATCGCTTTTTGACTGGATATTCTCTTCCACATTCAATCAAACAAGGTACAAGTTCTTATGCCATTGTATATTAATTTATCTGAGAAATCTGTGCAGATACTAATTCAAAGCTTAGTATGCCAATCAAGCGCACAATACCCTTCTGGGCTTCAAATCTTACTTAGATTTCTGTTTTCATACGGATATTTCACCTATATATTATTATAAATATTGCAGGTTCCAATACCATTCTTCATCCAGGAGAATGATTCCTAACCCAAATGGAACATGTTCTTACCTCTAACCATACACTGTTTCCTCAATCCAAGTTTACAAAAGAGCAGGGACAGAGTTGGTCTTACAATACAGAAATGTAGGGCATCTGCCACCTGCTGAGAACCTCAAAGGTCCATGCAGCAGTGATCCCTGAAGAAGATGTAGGCAGCTATGAATGATCTGAGAGAGCAAAAGTCATCTTCCATGGCAAACAACCTGGTCAGGATGAAGGGATGTGTCTGAATGAGCCTCTCTCTTCTTAATATAGAGAAGATGGACAGAAACAGGCCTGTGTGGACAGCTGTTCCTGGGTGCCCATGGTGGATATACCATTCTAACTTGTGAACGTGTCACAGGAAGCAGGGGCAGCCTCCATCTCATGGGACCCTTGGAAGCAACTGTTAGGACAAAGTGGTTGCCAAGCAAGTGACCTCATTCAGTTCCTGAAGGAAATGACCTCATCTAACTTCCTTGGTGATGGAACTCTCTGATCTTGGGAACCAGAAAGCCAGGCACCCAGAGCAAGTCCCAGTCCCAGTCCCAGTGGGCTCACTTGTTTGGATTTCCCAAGGACAGAGTCAGTCTTTCTTGGTACCTACTGATGTGAGGATGGCCAAATGCCAGGAAAGCTATGAAGAGGGGAGTTTCCTGAGGAAGCAGGTATTGAGTAGCTAACTGGTGGCTCCTGACAACTTCACAGACTTGGCCAAGGAGGCCAGATCTTAGAGAGGACAGGCTATTTTGGGGGAACATAGTATGGCCCACTATTCAGACAACACTTTGGATAGTCAGAGACCTACTTGGTGGAATGAGGTGTCTTTGTGGGTGTGCATATGAGTTTGTGGGTTTTTTTTTCTGTTTCTATATAATTCTGTTCTTATTCTATTTTTTTTCTTTTTTTTTATTGATTGTTCAAAACATTACAGAGCTTGAGACATATCATCTTTCATACATTCGACTCAATTGGGTTTTGAACTCCCCAAATACATAATACAGACTCACTTCTGTTACATACTCACATTTTTACATAATGGCATATTAGTGACTGTTGTATTCTGCTACCTTTCATATCCCCTACTGTTCCCCCTGCCCTCCCCTCCCCTCCCATCTTCCCTCTCTACCTCCTCTGCTGTTGTTCAATTCTCTCCCCTTTTTCCCCCCCATCCCCTTGCCCCTCATAACCTCTTATAATTTTGTGTATCACTGAAGGTCTCCTACCATTTCCATATGTTTTCCCTTCTCTCTTCCTTTCTCTCCCCCCATTCGTCTTAGTTTCCTGTTAGTCTTTTCCTCATGCTCTTCCTTCCTGTTTTATTCTTAGTGGCTCTCTTTATATCAAAGAAGACATTTGACATTTGTTTTTTAGGGCTTGGCTAGCTTAGCATAATCTGCTCTAATGCCATCCATTTCCCTGCAAATTCTATGATTTTGTCGTTTCTTAGTGCTGCATAATACTCCATTGTGTATAGCTGCCACAATTTTTTTATCCACTCATCTATTGAAGGGCATCTAGGTTGGTTCCACAGTCTAGCTATTGTGAATTGTGCTGCTATAATCATTGATGTGGCCGTATCCGTATAGTGTGCCCTTTTAAGGTCCTCAGGGAATAGTCCAAGAAGGGCAATAGCTGGGTCAAATGGTGGATCCATTCCCAGCTTTCCCAGGAATCTTCATACTGCTTTCCAAATTGGCCTCACCATTTTGCAGTCCAACCAGCAGTGAACAAGTGTGCCCTTTTCCCCACATCCTCGCCAACACTTATTGTTGTTTGACTTCATAATGGCTGCCAATCTTACAGGAGTGAAATGGTATCTTAGGGTGGTTTTGATTTGCATTTCTCTGATTGCTAGATATGGTGAGCATTTTCTCATGTGCTTGTGGATTGATTGTATGTCCTCCTCTGAGAAGTGTCCGTTCAGGTCCTTGGCCCATTTGTTGATTGGATTATTTGTTATCTTATTGTTTAATTTTTTGAGTTCTTTGTACATTCTGGATATTAGGGCTCTATCTGAGGTGTGAGGGGTAAATATCTGTTCCCAGGATGTAGGCTCTCTATTTACCTCTTTTACTGTTTCTCTTGCTGAGAAAAAACGTTTTAGTTTAAGTAGGTCCCATTTGTTTATTCTTGTCATTAACTCTTGGGCTACGGGCGTTCTATTAAGGAATTTGGAGCCCGACCCCACAATATGTAGATCGTAGCCAACTTTTCCTTCTATCAGACGCAGTGTCTCTGTTTTTATATCTAGCTCCTTGATCCATTTTGAGTTAACTTTTGTGGCTGGCGAGAGAAAGGGATTCAATTTCATTTTGTTGCATATGGATTTCCAATTTTCCCAGCACCATTTGTTGAAGATGCTATCCTTCCTCCATTGCATGTTTTTAGCCCCTTTATCAAATATGAGATAGTTGTAACTTTGTGGATTTGTCTCTGTGTCCTCTATTCTGTACCATTGGTCCACCTGCCTGTTTTGGTACCAGTACCATGCTGTTTTTGTTACTATTGCTTTGTAGTACAGTTTGAGCTCTGGTATCACTATACCTCCAGATTCACACTTCCTGCTTAGAATTGCTTTTGCTATTCTGGGTCTTTTGTTTTTCCATATGAATTTCTTGATTGCTTTATCTATTTCTACAAGAAATGTCTTTGGGATTCTGATTGGCATCGCATTAAACCTGTAGAGAACTTTGGGTAATATCGCCATTTTGATGATGTTAGTTCTGCCTATCCATGAACAGGGTACATTTTTCCATCTTCTGAGATCTTCTTCTATCTTTCTCTTTAAGGTTATGTAGTTTTCATTGTATAAATCTTTCACCTCTTTTGGTAGGTTGATTCCCAAGCATCTTATTTTCTTTGAGGATATTGTGAATGGAGTGGTTTTCCTTATTTCCATTTCAGAGGTTTTGTTGCTGATATACAGGAATGCCTTTGATTTGTGCGTGTTGATTTTATATCCTGCCACTTTGCTGAATTCATTTCTTAACTCTAGCAGCTTCTTTGTAGATCCTTTTGGGTCTGTTAAGTAAATTATCATGTCATCTGCAAATAGCGATAATTTAATTTCTTCTTTTCTTATTTTTATGCCTTTAATTTCTTTTGTCTGTCTAATTGCTCTGGCTAGTACTTCGAGAACTAAATTGAATAGAAGTGGTGATAGAGGACATCCCTGTCTTGTTCCAGATTTTAGAGGGAATGCCTTCAGTTTTTCTCCGTTTAGGATGATGCTAGCCTGAGGTTTAGCATATATAGCTTTTACAATGTTGAGGTAAGTTCCTGATATCCCTAGTTTTTCTAATGTTTTGAACATAAAGGGATGTTGTATTTTGTCAAATGCTTTTTCTGCATCTATGGAGATAATCATATGGTTCTTGTCTTTAAGCCTATTGATGTGGTGAATAGCATGTATTGATTTCCGTATATTGAACCAGCCTTGCATCCCAGGGATGAATCCTACTTGATCATGGTGCACAAGTTTTCTGATATGTTTTTGTATTCGATTCGCCAGAATTTTATTGAGAATTTTTGCATCCAAGTTCATTAGAGATATTGGTCTGTAGTTTTCTTTCTTTGAAGTGTCTTTGTCTGGTTTTGGGATCAGGGTGATGTTGGCCTCATAGAATGAATTTGGAAGAGCTCCTTCTTTTTCTATTTCTTGAAATAGTTTGAAAAGTATTGGTATTAGTTCTTCTTTGAAGGTTTTGTAGAACTCCGCTGTATACCCATCAGGTCCAGGGCTTTTCTTGGTTGGTAGTCTTTTGATGGCTTCTTCTATTTCTTCCTTTGTTATTGGTCTGTTTAAATTGTGTGTGTCTTCCTGTCTCAATCTGGGCAAATCATATGCCTTAAGAAATTTATCGATATCTTCGCTATCTTCTATTTTATTAGAATATAGGGTTTCAAAATACTTTCTAATTATCTTCTGTATTTCTGTAGTGTCTGTTGTGATATTGCCTTTTTCATCCCGTATATTAGTAATTTGAGTTCTCTCTCTTCTTCTTTTTGTTAGCATAGCTAAGGGCTTGTCTATCTTATTTATTTTTTCAAAGAACCAACTTTTAGTTTTATCAATTTTTTCAATGGGTTTTTTTGTTTCAATTTCGTTTATTTCTGCTCTAATTTTAATTATTACTTGTCTTCTACTACAATTGCTGTTGTTTTGTTCTTCCTTTTCTAGGTTTTTGAGGTGTAGTGTGAGTTCATTTATTTGTTGGTTTTTTCTTTTTTTGATGAAAGAACTCCAGGATATGAATTTCCCTCTTAAAACTGCTTTCATTGTGTCCCATAGATTCCGGTATGTTGTGTCTGTATTATCATTTGACTCTAAGAATTTTTTTATCTCTTCCTTTATGTCTTCTGTAACCCATTGATCATTCAATAACATATTGTTCACTTTCCATGTGGTGTAGGATTTTTCCTTCCTTTTTTATCATTGATTTCCTATTTCATTCCATTATGGTCAGATATGGTGCATGGTATTATCTCCACACTTTTATATTTACTAAGATTTGCCTTATGGCATAATATATGGTCTATTTTTGAGTAGGATCCATGTGCTGCTGAGAAGAACGTGTATCCACTTGATGATGGTTGGTATATTCTATATATGTCAGTTAGGTCTAGGTTATTGATTGTGCTGTTGAGTTCTATAGTTTCTTTATGCAGTTTTTGTCTAGAGGATCTGTCTAATGGCGAGAGCGGTGTGTTGAAGTCACCCGTAATTATTGTGTTATGGCCTATTTGACTCTTGAACTTGAGGAGCGTTTGTTTCATGTAGATTGCAGCTCCATTGTTTGGTGCATACAAATTGATAATTGTTATGTCTTGTTGGTGGATGGTCCCTTTTAACAGTATATAGTGTCCTTCTTTATCCTTCTTAATTAACTTAGGTTTGAAGTTGATTTTATTTGATATGAGTATGGCCACTCCTGCTTGCTTCCGAGGGCCATGTGAGTGGTATGATTTTTCCCAACCTTTTACCTTCAGCCTGTGTATGTCTTTTCCTATCATATGAGTCTCCTGAAGGCAGCATATTGTTGGATTTGTTTTTTTGATCCAGGTTGCTAGCCTATGTCTCTTGATTGGTGAGTTTAGGCCATTAACATTTAAAGTTACAATTGAGATATGATTTGTACTTCCAGTCATGCTTCTTTATTTATTTATTTTAGTTTGGCTAGTTTTACTTTTTTGGTTATTTTCCTCCTCCTTTACTGAGATACCTCTTGTTGTTAGTTTTGGGCACTATTTTTCAATTCCTCTTCTTGTAGTATATTGCTCAGAATGCTTTGCACTGCTGGTTTTCTTGCTGCAAATTCTTTTAGCTTTTGTTTATCGTGAAAGATTTTAATTTCGTTGTCAAATCTGAAGCTCAATTTTGCTGGATACAGTATTCTTGGTTGAAATCCATTATTTTTCAGTGTTTGAAATACATTGTTTCAGGATCTTCTCGCTTTCAAAGTCTGTGCTGAGAAATCACTCGTTAACCTAATTGGTTTACCCCTGAATGTAATCTCTCTTTTCTCTGGTAGCTTTTAATATTCTCTCCTTGTCCTGTATGTTGGCTATCTTCATAATTATATGTCTTGGAGTTGGTTTATTATAGTTTTGAATGTTTGGGGTCCTGTAGGCTTCCAGGATTTGGCAATCCATTCCATCTTTCATCTCTGGGAAGTTTTCTACAATTATTTCATTTAATATGCTGTCCATTCCTTTGGTTTGAATCTCTGTGCCTTCTTCTATCCCGATGACTCTCAAATTTGGTTTTTTTAATGACATCCCATATCTCTTGAATAGATTGCTCATGGGATTTAAGCATCTTTTCTGTGTTGACTATACTCTTTTCAAGTTGATAAACCTTGTCTTCATTATCTGATGTTCTGACTTCTACTTGATCAAGTCTATTTGTAATATTCTCGTTTGAGTTTTTAAATTGGTTTATAGTGTCCCGCAATTCTAGGATTATAGTTTGATTCTTTTTTAAGATCTCTATCTCCTGGTAGAGCTCGTTCTTTGCCATTTGAATTTGTTTGTTTAATTCATTTTCAAAATATATTTTTATTGCTTGGACTTGCTGTCTCATGTCTCCTCTAATATTCCTTTCCATTTGAGTTAGGTATGCCTTGAGTTCTTTCCCTATTCCTGCTTCTGATGTTTCTATGTCCTCTTGTAGAATAAAGTTGTCTTGCATTGTTTGTACTCCTTTTTTCCCTTGTTTTCTCATGTTGTCCCCGTTGCTTTCCAGCTCTATTTGATTGTCGTGTTTCTGCTGTCTTCTATAGATTTGTTTTGGTTCTGTATTACTCTGATGCCTCTCCTTAGTGTTGTTAAACTATGCCTGCTGACGTGGATTCCACTGTGAAGGAAGATCCGACGTCCGAGCTCCAGTGACGACACTACTTTGCTATGAACAGCCCCAGTTCCTTGCCGGGGTGTCCTGATGAGGTGGTGTGACTGGACTGTCTCTGTTTGATTTCCGCTCCCAGTCGCGGCAGGCAGGCAGTCTCCAGCTGCCCAGTATCACAGGCCGCGGGCGGGTGATCGGTCACCTGCGGCCGGGTGTTCTCCTACCGCCCAGCTATGCGGGCAGTGGGTGAACTGTCGCCGGAGGGACTGCAATTTCCAGCTGCCCAGTCTCGAGGGCCTTGTCTCTAGCCTCCTGGTTTCTCCTGCTAGCCTTCTGTAGCCGAAGGGCAGGCTACACGAATCAGTCGGCCTGGATATCCGGGGTCCCACAGTTGGCATTTGGGATCCCAGGCACTCTGTCCTTTGGATTTTTCCTGCTTGCCCCTCCCCCAGCTCTAGCTAGACAGGTTTCCTTTTGGCTGCAGATGGGGAGGGGGGGTTGCAGGTCAGGTGCCTCTAGTTCCCCCCTAGTCTTTATGCAGGCTCACTCTGATTCTCCCTCCCCCAGCAAGCCTAGGAGAGATTTTATGCGAGTTCCCGATGTATGGGGGATGGGCTGAGTGCCACACACCTGTTTTGTTGTTGAAATCTGTCGGAGAATGGTGGCAGATATTTCAGCTGTTCAAGATGCTGACTGCTGATTGCCTTGGTGGAGTGTCCACTGTGGGGGATGGGACTGTACCGCTTCCTTCACTGTCTAAACTCGAGTACTCAGCCCGGGGGTCAGTGCGGGCTTGGCTGGCGGGATTCCACCTGATCGCAGCCGAGCCTCTCCCTGCTTGCTAATTAATGGCTTCCCTGGGGCGCCACGCCTTCTGTAGCTGCAGAGCAGGCCGCACGAATCAGTGGGCCTGGATCTCTGGGATCCCATAGTTGGCAATTGGGATCCCAGGCACTCTGTCCTTTGGATTTTTCCTGCTTGCCCCTCCCCCAGCTCTAGCTAGACAGGTTTCCTTTTGGCTGAAGATGGGTAGGGGGGGTTGCAGGTCAGGTGCCTCTAGTTCCCCCCTAGTCTTTATGCAGGCTCACTCTGATTCTCCCTCCCCCGGCAAGCCAAGGAGAGAATTTATGCGAGTTCCCGATGTATGGGGGATGGGCTGAGTGCCACAGACCTGTTTTGTTGTTGAGATCTGTCGGAGAATGGCGGCGGATATTTAAGCTGTTCAAGATGCTGTCTGCTGATTGCCTTGGTGGAGTGTCTGCTGTGGGGGATGGGACTGTACCGCTTCCTTCCCTGTCTAAACTCCCATACTCAGCCCGGGGGTCAGTGGGGGCTTGGCTGGCGGGATTCCACCTGATCGCAGCCATTTGGGGGAACATAGTATGGCCCACCAGTCAGACGAAACTTTGGAAAGTCAGACACCTACTTGGGGGAATAAGGTATCTTTGTGGGTGTGCGTGTGAGTTTGTGGTTTTGTCTCATGATCTGAGAATAGGTAGGAAAGGCAGTTTGTTTGGTTTGGAGTGGAATGTTTCTAGTAAGTCCTTAAGAAGGCGAGTGTTTCTATGTCTGTGTACCCCACTGTGTCCCTGGTTGTAGACATGAGAAAAGAGAATGCATCAATGGATGTGTTCTGTCTAGTAGAAAACTTCCCAGCATTCACCCTACCCAATTTATGAATTTACTGCGGCTTGCCTTATAGATGGGCAACAACTACTATATTCCTAAGTTCCTGTTTTCTTCCTGAATACTGGACACTCTCCAGAATAGGCTCATGGTTTTATGACTAAGATATGTACCACCATATGTACCACCTCCCATCTGTGTGACGTGGCCATGTACTGGATAACTGAAGGGAATGGGGAGTATCTCAGGAAACTCAGATATCAGTGTGAGCACTCAAGTGTCAGTGGAGAAACCCTGCTTTGGGACTTTTTCTTACCTATTGTTCTGTTGCCCTGAATGTCAGGAAGGTCTTTGCCTCAGGCCAGCCCTCTGTGAAGCCTGAAGAATACAGTTTTCAAATGGAAATGAGTAGGAATAACCTGTGGCTTTTTGCTTAATTGCTTTGCAAAGGGATGTGTCTGAATCAGCCTCTTGGCTCTGTGTGAAGCTATGGCTTAGATTCTCAGCACCTGATAGATTAAAAAAAGATCCCATGTGTGCATCTAAAGCCAAAATGGCAAAAAGAGCAGTCATTGTGGATGAAGTTTCTTGCCTTCCTCTGAAAGGGTCCTGACCTCCATCAAGTGAGAATAGGGATTTTTTGGATCAAATGAGTTCTTCAAAGCCATGCAGAGGCTAGACCATAGTTGCTTGGGTGTTCTAATGACTCTAATTCACAGAAAGAATCTATGTCTGACAGTCAGTAGGCCTCAAATTGGAGAAGCAGAGCAGTATGAAAGGCAGGCATATTTGATCACTCCAGCTTCACAGAAAGGGTGTGCAGCCCACCCTGAGATTAGGCAAATAAGGAACAAGGATGATTATTTTTGACACTGTCTTGGGCTGTGCCCCTCATGGAAACCACCAACCAGAGGTTATGATGAGTGTCTATATGAAAGAAGATGAGGGCCATGTGACAGTGTTTTGGTTTCAATTGTGCTCATTTGTGTGGAGGTTGGAAGGGATAACTGGGTCCACCTGGGCTTGAATTCTAGCTTGATTCCCCTTGGAGACTGAGTTCTGGATCTTAACTCAGAGAAGTATTGCCATGAATTGTTTTGGGATTTTAGGAGGCCACACATGAAGAGTCACCCTTGGAAATTGAGATCTAGGCCCAGGGTGGCTTTCCACAGAGCAGTGGGAATCTCAGCCAGGATACCACATGATTTTATTCTTAGAGAACTGGCAGCCATAGTTGAGAGTCAAAACACACAAAAACCTAATATTGTAGACCTCAAGAAGCCTGCATTCATGTGACTTCTGGCCACTCTTGGCAAGCCTTTTCTCTGAGTGTTTCTCCAGAGCTTTCATTGAAATGAGCTTCCTCACCATTTAGTGGTTCCTGAATGAATACAAACCCACAGTGACTTCAACTTCATCTTTGAAAAATGGCTTGATAAATACCTTAAAATTTTTGAAATTCTCATGACTATGTGGCACTGGAGAACCTTTGGATGTGCTGTTTGCTGATCATGAGTGTACCAGACAGTGCCTTGATTGACTGGGTTTCATGAAAATGGTGTAGAACAGAGATGCCAGTAAGTGTGAGCCTGCTGATTAGAGGGACTAGAGCAGTGGTGTGCAGGTGTATGATAAATCATCTGTGGTGGGGCTATGTGGATGTGCCATTGGCTTCCAAATGGCTTGACATGGTGAAGCCAGCAGACCGTTATATGTAAAGGCATCTTGTTATATGAAGAGGTCTCAGGGAAATGTTCAGAATCAGGTTGCTATGCTCAAGGGGGCAAGCTCTGTGGGATAGAAGCCTGGTTGGTGCATTCTCCTAGGACCCTGAGTCAGCACACGTGACAGAACTCCCTCCAGCACTGTGTGCCAGTTGAACTCCTTGTATTTCATGAAGCCAATAGGAAACTCTTAGTGAAGCAGCAAGAAACAACACGAAAAAGGGAGGATGACCAAATGGACTCACAGTCCACATGGGGAGATACTTAGACCCCAGTGGCCACAGTTTACCTACAAAGAGAATTCAGCACTGCTGCCCCATGTTCATTGGAAAATCAGAAACCACGTCCTCCAGCTCATGTAGATGCAGACCAAGCTTTGATGGTTTAACTGCAAAAGAAGCTAAAGCTCCTGATAATAACATATATATCAAGTGCTTAAACTCAGAGCCAGTTTCCCAAGAAGTCTTTAGGCCAGCAGAGCTCCATGTTTCTGGAGTGTTTACTCTGTCCCTTACTTATGGAAACTCCTCTACCATTTCCAAGTTTGTGAACTCCTGAGCATTTTCCATTGCAGATATGTATTCACAGATTTTCTAACTCTTCTCCTCAAATTGTGTCTTACTTAGGGCAAAAGTAATGTCAAGGCATTGTTCTGGATGAGAGTGGGAAGATATTTGTTTAGCTCCTAATTGCATACACATTAGATTCATTTTCCTATTTTCCATTGGAAATACTGAATCCCTGACAGTAACCCATACCCTACTAGACTCTGATTAGTAATCCTGATATAATGGAGGAAAATAGCCCAAACAGAATAGAAATACAAGCTTTTCAGAAGAGGCATGGTGTATAGTTGGAATTACCTTTTGCATTATAATGGCTAAGTGTTATAAATCTAGTCCAATTTAAAAGAAGTAGTTCTCCATGTGTTTGTAAAGTTAACAAATATGTGAATTCCTTTCTCCCTTTCTCTGTAGCCTATTCAGCACATGTATTTTTACATGCACATATAGAATCCTACCTGGCATCCCACGTACATCTTTGTGAGGTGGCTGAATTGGCAGATAAAAATTTTGAGAAGAGATCACTCTTCCTAAAGCCTGTTGGAACTGAAACTTCAACCTATGGGTGAGCTTTCTACTTGAACATCATGATACATAAACCTATGTTCACTAATGTAAATATTTTTGGATCTCTGGATGATATGTATTTCATGATGAATTTTGATTGGCACATATATTTCTACTTTTTATTGTCTGTGTTTGTTTTGTATATATATATATATATATATATATATATATATATATATACACACTCTCCAGAATTTTCAAAATATGAAATATATGTGTCTTAGTATACACTCCCTAAAATTATTCATGTTCATGTATGTGGATTTATAATCAACTTTTCACAACATTATTCTAAGAAATATTCATTCACCTGAAATACATATTTGTTTGTTAGTACTTAAAACTAACTTCAGTGAATGGTTCATAGAAATCCTAATATTTCTAAAGTATAGCATCAATGCAAGTAAATTCCTATGAGACATGATGTGTATTTTGACGTTCCTTTTTATTCTACATTGGTACATTACTATTTCTTCCATTGATGCACATCATTGGATATATATTTAATCCACATGTTCTCAAATTTCCAGGCATTTGGTTCACTTTCAATCATTTCCTGCTTCGAAACACGTGTACTCCTGTATGTTTCTGGACAGGTCTTTTCAGGAGACTTCTTTCCAAACACATTATTTTCGATTTCCATAATCACTTTTCAAACAAAACTCACACACCCTTCATGGTAAACCATAACCCTAATATTACCATTAGAAGTATAACTGGTTGGAATGAATGATTGTGTATCAATATTTGATTTCCTATATATTTTCAGATATCAATTCAATCCATTATTTAAATTGGAACCAGTTATATTATTTATTCACAGTATTGTCTATTCATGCATTATCTCTCTATTCATAGACACAGGGTACACCTATTTGTGCCTCCAAATACTAATTAATACGTCTTCAAGATATTGCTCCCAGAAATGGTGAAAGAAATACTAATGTCACCTGATCTACATGTACATTTTATCACAGTGATATTCTGGACAAAAAATGCGAAGTTCACACTTATGTTTATACCAAAGGCTAAATGGAAAGTGAGCATGGATTACTAGAAACATCCTTGTCCAAGTTTCCTAAGGCTCTCAAATGTCAATCCTATTGGTGACTACACAGTTGCTTCTTCCTAAGATTATATATTCACCCACAACCCTCTTGAAAATATCTAATCCTATCACTCACTTTACACTTTGCCTGATTTCCTAATGTCTCTATGGATATCAGCTTTCCTACATAATTTCCCCAGTTCATTATTGTGACTGACTCTTCACATGTACTCACATTTACATTCACTCTCTGACACCTTACTGCTAAAGAACTTTTGGTCCAAATTTTATACTCACTCTTCTTTTTGAACCTACAGACTATCTTCCTAATTTTACCTTCTATAGCTTATATACTTATATTCTCTTCCACATTCAATCATCCAAGGTAAAAGGTCTTATGCAATTGTATATCAATTTATCTGAGAAATCTGTGCAGATTGTAATTCAAAGCTAAGTATCCCAATCAAGGGCACAATGCCCTTCTGGCCTTCAAATCTTACTTAGATTTCTGTTTTCTTACAGATATTTCACCTATATATTATTATGAATATCGCAGGTTCCCAATACAATTCTTCACCCAGGAGAATGATTCCTAACCAAAATGGAACATATTCTTACCCCTAACCATACACTGTTCCCTCAATCCAAGTTTACAAAAGTGCAGGGACAGAGTTGGTCTTACAATACAGGAATGTAGGGCATCTGCCACCTGCTGAGAACTTTAAAGGTCCATGCAGAAATGATCCCTGAAGAAGATGTAGGTAGCTATGAAAGATCTGAGAGAGCAAAAGTCATCTTCCATGGCAAACAACCTGGTCAGGATGAAGGGATGTGTCTCAATGAGCCTCTCTCTTCTTATTGTAGAGAAGATGGAGCAAACCAGGCCTGTGTGGACAGCTGTTCCTGGGTGCCCCTGGTGGATATACCATTCTAACTTGTGAAAGTGTCACAGGAAGCAGGGCTAGCCTCCATCTGATGGGACCCTTGGAAGCAACTGTTAGGACAAAGTGGTTGCCAAGCAAGTGAACTCATTCAGTTCCTGAAGGAAGTGACCTCACCTCACTTCCTTGGTGATGGAACTCTCTGATTATGGAAACCAGGAAGCCAGGCACCCAGAGCCAGTCTCAGTCCCAGTCAGAGTGGGCTCACTTGTTTGGATTTTTCCAAGTGCAGAGTCAGTCTTTCTTTGTACCTACTGATGTGAGGATGGCCAAATTCCAGGAAAGCTCTGAAGAGGGGAGTTTCCTCAGGAAGCAGGTATTGAGTAGCTCACTGGTGGCTTTTGACAACTTCACAGACTTGGCTAAGGAGGCCATATCTGAGAGAGGACAGGCCATTTTGGGGGAACATAGTATGGCACACCAGTCAGACGACACTTTAAATAGTCAGAGAACTACTTGAAGGAATGAGGTGTCTTTGTGGGTGTGTGTGTGAGTTTGTGGTTTTGTCTCATGATCTGAGAATAGGTAGGAAAGGCAGTGTGTTTGGTTTGGAGTGGACTGTTTCTCGTAAGTCCTTAAGAAGGCGAGTGTTTCTATGTCTGTGTATCCCACTGTGTCTCTGGTTGTAGACATGAGAAAAGAGAATGCATCAATGGATGTGTTCTGTCTAGTAGAAAACTTCCCAGCATTCACCCTGCCCAATTTATGAATTTACTGCGGCTTGCCTTATGGATGGGCAACAACTACTATCTTCCTAAGTTCCTGTTTTCTTCCTGAGTTTTGGACACTCTCCAGAATAGGCTCATGGTTTTGTGTCCAAGATATGTACCACCTCCCATCTCTGTGACGTGGCCATGTATTGGATAACTGAAGGGAATGGGGAGCATCTCAGGAAACTCAGATATCAGTGTGACCACTCAAGTGTCAGTGGAGAAACCCTGCTTTGGGCCTTTTGCTTACCTATTGTTCTGTTGCCCTGAATGTGAGGAAGGTCTTTGCCTCAGGCCAGCCCTTTGTGAAGCCTGAAGAAAACAGTTTTCAAAGGGAAATGAGTGGGCATCACCTCTGGCTTTTTTCTTAATTGCTTTGCAAAGGGATGTGTCTGAATCAGCCTCTATGCCCTGTGTGACGCTGTGGCTTAAATTCTCAGCACCTTATGGATTAAAAAAAAGATTCCATGTGTGCATCTAAAGCAAAAATGGCAAAAAGAGCAGTCATTGTGGATGAAGTCTCTTGCCTTCCTCTGTAAGGTTCCTGACCTCCATCAAGTGAGAATAAGGATCCTTTGAGTCAAATGAGTTCTTCAAAGCCCTGCAGAGGCTAGCCCATAGTTGCTTGGGTTTTCTGATGACTCCAATTCACACAAAGAATCTATGCCTGACAGTCAGTAGGCCTCAAATTGGAGAAGCAGAACAGTATGAAAGGCAGGAATATTTGATCACTCCAGCTTCACAGAAAGGGTGTCCAGCCCACATGTGATTAGACAAATGAGAAGCAAGGGAGATTATTTTTGACACTGTCTTGGGCTGCGCCCCTCATGGAAACCACCAGCCAGAGGTTATGATGAGTGTCTATATGGAAGAAGATGAGGGCCATGTGACAGTGTTTTGGTTTCAATTGTGCTCATTTGCGTGGCGGTTGGAAGGGATAACTGGGTCCACCTGGGCTTGAATTCTGGCTTGATTCCCCTTGGAGACTGAGATCTGGATCTTAACTCAGAGAAGTATTGCCATGAATTGTTTTGGGATTTTAGGAGGTCACACATGAGAGTCACCCTTGGAAACTGAGATCTAGGTCCAGGTTGGCTTTCCACAGAGCAGTGGGAATCTCAGCCAGGATATCACATGATTTTATTCTGAGAGAACTGGCAGCCATATTTGAGAGTCAAAACACACATAAACCTCACATTGTAGACCTCAAGGGGCCTGGATTTATGTGACATTTTGGCCACTCTTGGCAAGCCTTTTCTCTGAGTGTTTCTCCAGAGCTTTCATTGAAATGAGCTTCCCCACCATTTAGTGGTTCCTGAATGAATACTAACCCATAGTGCCTTCAACGTCATCCTTGAAAAATGGCTTGATAAATTCCATGAAATTTTTGAAATTCCCATGACTAGGTGGCACTGGAGAACCTTTGGATGTGCTGTTTTTTGATCATGAGTGTACCAGACAGTGCCTTGATTGACTGGGTTTCATGAAAATCGTGTAGAACAGATATGCCCGTAAGTGTGAGCCTGCTGATTAGTAGGCCTAGAGCAGTGGTGTGCAGGTGTGTGATAAGTCATCTGTGGTGGGGCCATGTGGATGTGCTATTGGCTTCCAAATGGCTTGTGACTGACATGGTCCAGCCAGCAGACACTTATATGTAAAGGCATCTTGTTATATGAAGAGGTCTCAGGGCAATGATCAGAATCAGGTTGCTATGCTCAAGGGGGCAAGCTCTGTGGGATAGAAGCCTGGTTGGTGCATTCTCCTAGGACCCTGAGTCAGCACACGTGACAGAACTCCCTCCAGCACTGTGTGCCAGTTGAACTCCTTGTATTTCATGAAGCAAATAGGAAACTCCCAGTGAAGATGCAAGAAACACCACGAAAAGTGGAGGATGACCAAATGGACTCACAGTCCACACGGGGAGATACTTAGACCCCAGTGGCCACAGTTTACCTACAAAGAGAGAATTCAGCACTGCTGCCTCATGTTCATTGTAAAATCAGAAACCATGTCCTCCAGCTCACATAGATGCACACCAATCTTTGATGGTCTCACTGCAAAAAAAGCTAAAGCTCCTGACAACAACATATATTTCAAGTGCTTCACCTCAGAGGCAGTTTTCCAAGAAGTCTTTAGACCAGCAGAGCTCCATGTTTGTGGAGTGTTTACCCTGTCCCTTATTTATGCAAACTCCTCTACCATTTCCAAGGTTGTGAACTCCTGAGCATTTTCCATTGCAGAAATATATTCACATATTTTCTAACTATTCTCCTCGAATTGTGTCTTACTTGGCACAAAAGTAATGTCAAGGCATTTTTCTAAATGAGAGTGGGAAAATATTTGTGTAGCTCATAATTGCATACTCATTGAATTCATTTTCCTATTTTTTATTGGAAATACTGAATTCCTGACACTAACCCATACCCTACTAGACTCTGATTAAGAATCCTGATATAATGGAGGAAAATAGCCCAAACATAATAGCAATACAAGCAGTTCAGAGGAGGCATGGTGTATAGTTGTAATTTTGTTTTGCATTATAATGGCTAGGTGTTATAAATCTAGTCCAATTTAAGAGAAGTAGTTCTCCATGTCTTTGTAAAGTTAACAAATATGTGAATTCCTGTCTCCCTTTCTCTGTAGCCTATTCAGCACATGTATTTTTACATGCACATCTAGAATCCTACCTGGCATCCCACGTACATCCTTGTGAGGTGGCTGACTTGGCAGATACAAATTTTGAGAAGAGATCACTCCTCCTAAAGGCAGTTTTAACTGAAACTTCAACCTATGGGTGAGCTTTCTACGTGAACATCATGATACATAAATCCATGTTCAGTAAAGTAAATATATTTGGATCTGTGTATGATATATATTTCATGATGAATTTTGATTGGCATATATATTTTTGCTTTTTATTGTCTGTGTGTGTTTGTTATATATATATATATATATATATATATATATATATATATATATATATATATATATATATACATATAGACACACACTCTCCAGATTTTTCAAAATATGAAATATATGTGTCTTATTATACACTCCCTAAAATCATTCATGTTCATGTATGTGGATTTATAATCAACTTTTCACAACATTATTCTCAGAAATATTCATTCACCTGAAATACATATTTGTTTTTTAGTACTGAAAACGAACTTCAGGGAATGGTTCATAGAAATCCTAATATTTCTAAAGTATAGCATCAATGCAAGTAGCTTCCTATGAGACATGATGTGTATTTTGACGTTCCTTTTTATTCTACACTGGTACATTACTATTTCTTCAGTTGATGCACATCATTGGATATATATTTCATCCACATGTTCCCAAATTTCCAGGCATTTGGTTCACTTTCAATCACTTCCTGCTTAAGAACACATGTACTCCTGTATGTTTCTGGACAGGTCTTTTCAGGAGACTTCTTTCCAAACACATTATTTTCGATTTCCATAATCACTTTTCAAACAAAACCCACACACCCTTCATGGTAAACCATAACCCTAATATTACCATTAGAAGTATAACTGGTTGGAATGAATGATTGTGTATCAATATCAGATTTCCTATATATTTTCAGATATCAATTCAATCCATTATTTAAATTGGAACTAGTTATATTATTTACTCACAGTATGGTCTATTCATGCATTATCTCTCTATTCATAGAAACAGGGTACACCTATTTGTGCCTCCAAATACTAATGAATACATCTTCAAGATATAGCTCCCAGAAATGTTGAAAGAAATACTCAAGTTACCTGATCTACATATACATTTTATAACAGTGATATTCTGGACACAAAATGCATAGTTCACACTTATGTTTATACCAAAGGCTAAATGGAAAGTGAGCATGGATTACTAAAAACATCCTTGTCCAGGTTTCCCTAGGGTCTCAAATGTCAATCCTATTGGTGACTACACAGTTGCTTCTTTCTAAGATTATACATTCACCCACAACCCTGTTGAAAATATCTAATCCTATCACTCACTTTACACTTTGCCTAATTTCTTAATGTCTCTATGGATATCATATTTCCTGCATAATTTCCCCAGTTCATCATTGTGACTGACTCTTTCTATGTGCTGACATTTACATTCACTCTCTAACTGACACCCTACTGCTAAAGAACTGTAGGTCCAAATTTTATACTCAGTCTTCTTCCTAAACCTACTGACTATCTTCCTAATCCTACCTCCTATAGCTTATATTCTTATATTCTCTTCCACATTCAATCATCCAAGGTACAACGTCTTATGCCATTGTATATCAATTTATCTGAGAAATCTGTGCAGATTGAAATGCAAAGCTATGTATCCCAATCAAGGGCACAATGCCCTTCTGGCCTTCAAATCTTACTTAGATTTCTGTTTTCATAAAGATATTTCACCTATATATTATTATAAATATCACAGGTTGCAAATACCATTCTTCATCCAGGAGAGTGATTCCTAACCCAAATGGAACATGTTCTTACCCCTAACCATTCACTATTCTCTCAATCCAAGTTTACAAAAAAGCAGGGACAGAGTTGGTCTTACAATACAGGAATGTAGGGCATCTGCGACCTGCTGAGAACCTCAAAGGTCCATGCAGAAATGATCCCTGAAGAAGATGTAGGCAGCTATGAAGGACCTGAGAGAGCAAAAGTCATCTTTCATTGCAAACAACCTGGTCAGGATGAAGCGATGTGTCTGAATGAGCGTCTCTCTTCTTAATGTAGACAAGATGGACCAAACCAGGCCTGTGTGGACAGCTGTTCCTGGGTGCTCATGGTGGGTATACCATTGTAACTTGTGATAGTGTCACAGGAAGCACGGGCAGCCTCCATCTCATGGGACCCTTGGAAGCAACTGTTAGGACAAAGTGGTTGCCAAGCAAGCTACCTCATTAAGTTCCTGAAGGAAGTGACCTCACCTCACTTCCTTGGTGATGGAACTCTCTGATCTTGGGAACCAGGAAGCCAGACACCTAAAGTCAGTCCCATTTTAAGTCCCAGTGGGCTCACTTGTTTGGATTTACCAAGGACAGAGTCAGTCTTTATTGGTACCTACTGATGTGAGGATGGCCAAATGCCAGGAGAGCTCTGAAGAGGGGAGTTTCCTAAGGAAGCAGGTAGTGAGTAGCTCTCTGGTGGCTCCTGACAACTTTACAGACTTGGCTAAGGAGGCCAGATCTGAGAGAGGACAGGCCATTTTGGGGAAACATAGTATGGCCCGCCAGTCAGAGGACACTTTGGATAGTCAGAGACCTACTTGGGAGACTGAGGTGTCTTTGTGGGTGTGCGTGTGAGTTTGTGGTTTTTTCTCATGATCTGAGAATAGGTAGGAAAGGCAGTCTGTTTGGTTTGGAGTGGACTGTTTCTAGTAAGTCCTTAAGAAGGCGAGTGTTTCTATGTCTGTGTATCCTACTGTGTCCCTGGTTGTAGACATGAGAAAAGAGAATGCATCAATGGATGTGTTCTGTCTAGTAGAAAACTTCCCAGCATTCACCCTGCCCAATTTATAAATTTATTGCAGATTTCCTTATGGATGGGCAACAACTACTATCTTCCTAAGTTACTGCTTTCTTTCTGAATTCTGGACACTCTCCAGAATAGGCTCATGGTTTTGTGTCCAAGATATGTACCACCTCCCATGTCTGTGACGTGGCCATGTACTGGATAACTGAAGATAATGGGGACCATCTCAGGAAACTCAGATATCAGTGTTACCACTCAAGTTTCAGTGGAGAAACCCTGCTTTGGGCCTTTTGCTTACCTATTGTTCTGTTGCCCTGAATGTCAGGAAGGTCTTTGCCTCAGGCCAGCACTTTGTGAAGCCTGAAGAACACAGTTTTCAAATTGAATTGAGTGGGCATCACCTGTGGCTTTGTGCTTAATTGCTTTGCAAAGGGATGTGTCTGAATCAGCCTCTTGGCCCTGTGTGAGGCTGTGGCTTAGATTATCAGCACCTGATTGATTAAAGAAAGATCACATGTGTGCATCCAAAGCCAAAATGGAAAAAGGAGCAGTCATTGTGGATGAAGTCTCTTGCCTTCTTCTGTAAGGTTCCTGACCTCCATCAAGTGAGAATAGGGATACTTTGGGTCAAATGAGTTCTTCAAAGTCCTGCAGAGGCTAGCCCATAGTTGCTTGGGTTTTCTCATGACTCCAATTCACACAAAGAATCTATGCCTGACAGTCAGTAGGCCTTAAATTGGAGAAGCAGAGCAGTATGAAAGGCAGGCATATTTGATCACTCCAGTTTCACAGAAAGGGTGTCCAGCCCACCCTGAGATTAGGCAAATGAGGAGCAAGGGAGATTATTTCTGACACTGTCTTGGGCTGCACCTCTCATGGAAACCACCAGCCAGAGGTTATGATGAGTGTCTATATAAAAGAAGATGAAGGCCATGTGACAGTGTTTTGGTTTCAATTGTGCTCATTTGTTTGGCGGTTAGAAGGGATAACTGGGTCCACCTGGGCTTGAATTCTAGCTGGATTCCCCTTGGAGACTGAGTTCTGGATCTTAACTCAGAGAAGTATTGCCATGAATTGTTTTGGGTTTATAGGAGGCCACACATGAGAGTCACCCTTGGAAACTGAGATCTAGGCCCAGGGTGGATTTCCACAGAGCAGTGGGAATCTCAGCCAGAATATCACATGATTTTATTCTTAGAGAACTGGCAGCCATAGTTGAGAGTCAAAACACACATAAACCTCACATTGTAGACCTCAAGGGGCCTGGATTCATGTAACCTTTTGGCCACTTTTGGCAAGCCTTTTCTCTGAGTGTTTCTCCAGAGCTTTCATTGAAATGAGCTTCCTCACCATTTAGTGGTTCCTGAATGAATACAAACCCATAGTGCCTTCAACTTTATTCTTGAAAATTGGCTTGATAAATACCATGAAATTTTTGAAATTCCCATGACTCGGTGGCACTTGAGAACCTTTGGTGTGCTGTTTGCTGATCATGAGTGTACCAGACAGTGCCTTGATTGACTGGGTTTCATGAAAATGGTGCAGAACAGAGATGCCAGTAAGTGTGAGCCTGATGATTAGTAAGCCTAGAGCAGTGGTGTGCAGGTGTGTGATAAATCATCTGTGGTGTGGCCATGTGGATATGCCATTGGCTTTCAAATGGCTTGTGATTGACATGGTGCAGCCAGCAGACACTTATGTAAAGACATCTTGTTATATGAAGAGGTCTCAGGGCAATGTTCAGAATCAGGTTGCTATGCTCAAGGGGGCAAGCTCTGTGGAATAGAAGCCTGGTTGGTGCATTTTTCTAGGACCCTGAGTCAGGACACGTGACAGAACTCCCTCCAGCACTGTGTGCCAGTTGAACTCCTTGTATTTCATGAAGCCAATAGGAAACTCCCAGTGAAGCAGCTAGAAACACTACAAAAAGTGGAGGATGATCAAATGGCCTCACAGTCCACACGTGGAGATACTTAGACCCCAGTGGTCACAGTTTACCTACAAAGAGAGAATTCAGCACTGTTGCCTCATGTTCATTGTAAAATCAGAAACCATGTTCTCCACCTCACATAGATGCTGACCAAGCTGTGATGGTCTCACTACAAAGGAAGCTAAAGCTCCTGACAACAACATATATTTCAAGTGCTTAACCTCAGAGGCAGTTTCCCAAGAAGTCTTTAGGCCAGCAGAGCTCCATGTTTGTGGAGTGTTTACCTTGTCCCTTACTTATGGAAACTCCTCTACCATTTCCAAGCTTGTGAACTCCTGAGCATTTTCCATTGCAGATATGTATTCACAGATTTTCTAACTCTTCTCTTCGAATTGTGTCTTACTTGGGGCAAAAGTAATGTCAAGGCATTGTTCGGGATGAGAGTGGGAAGATATTTGTGTAGCTCATAATTGCATACACATTGGATTCATTTTCCTATTTTTCATTGGAAATACTGAATCCCTGACACTAACCCATATTCTACTAGACTCTGATTAAAAATCCTGATATAATGGAGGAAAATAGCCCAAACAGAATAGCAATACAAGCAGTTCAGAGCAGGCATGGTGTAGAGTTGGACTTTCCTTTTGCATTATAATGGCTAGGTGTTATAAATCTAGTCCAATTTAAGAGAAGTAGTTCTCCATGTGTTTGTAAAGTTAACAACTATGTGAATTCCTGTCTCCCTTTCTCTGTAGCCTATTCAGCACATGTATTTTTACATGCACATATAGAATCTTACCGGGCATCCCACCGACATTCTTGTGAGTTGGCTGACTTGGCAGATACAAATTTTGAGAAGAGATCACTCCTCCTAAAGGCTGTTTAAACTAAAACTTCAACTTATGGGTGAGCTTTCTACTTGAACATCATGGAACATAAATCCATGTTCAGTAAAGTAAATATTTTTGGATCTGTGGATGATATATATTTCATCATGAAGTTTGATTGGCGTACATATTTCTACATTTTATTGTCTGTGTGTGGTTGTTGTGTATATATATATATATATATATATATATATATATATATACATATATAGACACACACTCTCCAGATTTTTCAAAATATGAAATATATGTGTCTTATTATACACTCCCTAAAATCATTCATGTTCATGTATGTGGATTTATAATCAACTTTTCACAACATTATTCTCAGAAATATTCATTCACCTGAAATACATATTTGTTTTAGTACTAAAAACTAACTTCAGTGAATGTTTCATAGGAATCCTAATATTTCTAAAGTATAGCATCAATGCAAGTAGCTTCCTATGAGACATGATGTGTATTATGACATTCCTTTTTATTCTACACTGGTACATAACTATTTCTTCAGTTGATGCACATCATTGGATATATATTTCACCCACATGTTCCCAAATTTCCAGGCATTTGGTTCACTTTCAATCACTTCCTGCTTTAGAACATATGTACTCCTGTATGTTTCTGGACTGGTCTTTTCAGGAGACTTCTTTACAAACACATTATTTTTGATATCCATAATCACTTTTCAAAAAAAAAAAAAACTCACACACCCTTCATGGTAAACCATAACCCTAATATTACCATTAGAAGTATACCTGGTTGGAATGAATGATTGTGTATCAATATTAGATTACCTATATATTTTCAGATATCAATTCAATCCATTATTTAAATTGAAACCAGTTATATTATTTACTCACAGTATGGTCTATTCATGCATTATCTCTCTTCATAGACACATGGTATACCTATTTTTGCCTCCAAATACTAATTAATACGTCTTCAAGATATTGCTCCCAGAAATGGTGAAAGAAATACTCATGTCATATGATCTACATGTGGGATCTCTGGGATCCCACAGTTGGCAATTGGGATCCCAGGCACTCTGTCCTTTGGATTTTTCCTGCTTGCCCCTCCCCCAGCTCTAGCTAGACAGGTTTCCTTTTGGCTGCAGATGGGGAGGGGGGGTTGCAGGTCAGGTGCCTCTAGTTCCCCCCTAGTCTTTATGCAGGCTCACTCTGATTCTCCCTCCCCCAGCAAGCCTAGGAGAGATTTTATGCGAGTTCCCGATGTATGGGGGATGGGCTGAGTGCCACACACCTGTTTTGTTGTTGAGATCTGTGGGAGAATGGTGGCGGATATTTCAGCTGTTCAAGATGCTGACTGCTGATTGCCTTGGTGGAGTGTCCGCTGTGGGGGATGGGACTGTACCGCTTCCTTCACTGTCTAAACTCGCGTACTCAGCCCGGGGGTCAATGCCGGCTTGGCTGGTGGGATTCCACCTGATCGCAGCCGAGCCACTCTCTGCTTGCTAATTAATGGCTTCCCTGGGGCTCCAAGCCTTCTGTAGCCACAGAGCAGGCCGCACGAATCAGTGGGCCTGGATCTCTTGGGTCCCACAGTTGGCAATTGGGATCCCAGGCACTCTGTCCTTTGGATTGTTCCTGCTTGCCCCTCCCCCAGCTCTAGCTAGACAGGTTTCCTTTTGGCTGCAGATGGGTAGGGGGGTTGCAGGTCAGGTGCCTCTAGATCCCCCCTAGTCTTTATGCAGGCTCACTCTGATTCTCTCTCCTCCGGCAAGCCTAGGAGAGAATTTATGTGAGTTCCGGATGTATGGGGGATGGGCTGAGTGCCACACACCTGTTTTGTTGTTGAGATCTGTCGGAGAATGGCGGTGGATATTTCAGCTGTTCAAGATGCTGACTGCTGATTGCCTTGGTGGAGTGTCCCCTGAGGGGGTTGGGACTGTACTGCTTCCTTCACCATCTAAACTCCCGGACTCAGCCCGGGGGTCAGTGGGGGCTTGGCTGGTGGGATTCCACCTGATCGAAGCCATTTGGGGGAACATAGTATGGCCCACCAGTCAGACGACACTTTGGAAAGTCAGAGACCTACTTGGGGGAATGAAGTATCTTTGTGGGTGTTCGTGTGAGTTTGTGGTTTTGTCTCATGATCTGAGAATAGGTAGGAAAGGCAGTTTGTTTGGTTTGGAGTGGACTGTTTCTAGTAAGTCCTTAAGAAGGCGAGTGTTTCTATGTCTGTGTATCCCACTGTGTCCCTGGTTGTAGACATGAGAAAAGAGAATGCATCAATGGATGTGTTCTGTCTAGTAGAAAACTTCCCAGCATTCACCCTGCCCAATTGATGAATTTACTGCGGCTTGCCTTATAGATGGGCAACAACTACTATATTCCTAAGTTCCTGTTTTCTTCCTGAATACTGGACACGCTCCAGAATAGGCTCATGGTTTTGTGTCTAAGATATGTACCACCATATGTACCACGTCCCATCCCTGTGACGTGGCCATGTACTCGATAACTGAAGGGAATGGGGAGCATCTCAGGAAACTCAGATATCACTGTGACCACTTCAAGATATTGCTCCGAGAAATGGTGAAAGAAATACTAATGTCACCTGATCTACACATACATTTTAACACAGTGATATTCTGGACACAAAATGCAAAGTTCACACTAATGTTTATATCAAAGACTAAATGGAATGTGAGCATGGATTACTAAAAACATCCTTGTCCAGTTTTCCTTAGGCTCTCAAAAGTCAATCCTATTGGTGAGTACACAGTTGCTTCTTCCTAAGATTATATATTCACCCACAACCCTGTTGAAAATATCTAATTTTATCACTCACTTTACACTTTGCCTGATTTCCTAATGTCTCTATGGATATCAGCTTTGCTACATAATTTCCCCAGTTCATCATTGTGACTGACTCTTCACATGTACTCACATTTACATTCACTCTCTGACACCCTACTGCTAAAGAACTTTTGGTCCAAATTTTATACTCACTCTTCCTCCTGAACCTACTGACTATCTTCCTAATCCTACCTCCTATAGCTTATATTCTTATATTCTCTTCCACATTCAATCATCCAAGGTACAGGGTCTTATGCCATTGTATATCAATTTATCTGAGAAACCTGTGCAGATTGTAATTCAAAGCTAAGTATCCCAATCAAGGGTACAATGCCCTTCTGGGCTTCAAATCTTACTTAGATTTCTGTTTTCTTACAGATATTTCGCCTATATATTATTATAAATATCGCAGGTTCCCAATACCATTCTTCACCCAGGAGAATGATTCCTAACCCAAATGGAACATGTTCTTACCCCTAACCATACACTGTTCCCTTAATCCAAGTTTACCAAAGAGCAGGAAAAGAGTTACTCTTACAATACAAGAATGTAGGGCATCTGCCACCTGCTGAAAACCTCAATGGTCAATGCAGAAATGATTCCTGAAGAAGATGTAGGAAGCTATGTAGGACCTGAGAGAGCAAAAGTCATCTTCCAGGGCAAACAACCTGGTCAGGATGAAGGGTTGTGTCTGAATGAGCCTCTCTCTTCTTAATGTAGAGAAGATGGACCAAAACAGGCCTGTGTTGAGAGCTCATGGTTTTGTGTCCAAGATATGTACCACCTCCCATCTCTGTGACGTGGCCATGTACTGGATAACTGAAGGGAATGGGGAGCATCTCAGGAAACTCAGATATCAGTGTGACCACTCAAGTGTCAGTGAAGAAAGCCTGCTTTGGGCCTTTTGCTTACCTTTGTTCTGTTGCCCTGTATGTCAAGAAGGACTTTGCCTCAGGCCAGCTCTTTCATAAACCTGAAGTAAACAGTTTTCAAATGGAAATGAGTGGGCATCACCTGTGGCTTTTTGCTTAATTGCTTTGCAAAGGGATGTGTCTGAATCAGGCTCTTGGCCCTGTGTGAGGCTGTGGCTTAGATTCTCAGCACCTGATGGATTAAAGAAAGATCCCATGAGTGCATCCAAAGCCAAAATAGCAAAAAGAGCAGTCATTGTGGATGAAGTCTCTTGCATTCCTCTGCAAGGTTCCTGACCTCCATTAAATTAGAATAGGGATCCTTTGGGTCAAATGAGTTCTTCAAAGCCCTGCAGAGGCTAGCCAATAGTTGCTTGGGTTTTCTCATGACTCCAATTCACACAAAGAATCTATGCCTGACAGTCAGTAGGCCTCAAATTGGAGAAGCAGAGCAGTATGAAAGGCAGGCATATTTGATCACTCCAGCTTCACAGAAAGGGTGTCCAGGCCACCCTGAAATTAGGCAAATGAGGAGCAAGGGAGCTTATTTTTGACACAATCTTGGGCTGTGCCCCTCATGAAAACCACAAGCCAGAGGTTATGAGGAGTGTCTATATGGAAGAAGATGAGGGCCATGTGGCAGTGTTTTGGTTTCAACTGTGCTCATTTGTGTGGCGTTTGGAAGGGATAGCTGGGTCCACCTGGGCTTGAATTCTGGATTGATTCCCCTTGGAGACTGAGTTCTTGATCTTAACTCAGAGAAGTATTGCCACTAATTGTTTTGGGATTTTAGGAGGCCACACATGAGAGTCACCCTTGGAAACTTAGGTCTAGTCCCAGGGTGGCTTTCCACAGAGCAGTGGGAATCTCAGTCAGGATATTACATGATTTTATTCTTAGAGAATTGGCAGCCATTGTTGAGAGTCAAAACACACATAAACCTCACATTGTAGACCTCTAATGGCCTGGCTTCATGTGACCTTTTGGCCACTCTTCGCAAGCCTTGCCTCTGAGTGTTTCTCCAGAGCTTTCATTGAAATGAGCTTCCTCACCATTTACTGGTTCCTGAATGAATACAAACCCATAGTGCCTTCAACTTCATCCTTGAAAAATGGCTTGATAAATACCATGAAATTTTTGAAATTCCCATGACTAGGTGGCACTGGAGAACATTTGGATGTCCTGTTTGCTGATCATGAGTGTACCAGACAGTGCCTTGATTGACTGGGTTTCATGAAAATGGTGTAGAACAGAGATGCCAGTAAGTGTGAACCTGCTGATTAGTGGGCATAGAGCAGTGGTGTGCAGGTGTGTGATAAATCATCTATGGTGGGGCCATGTGGATGTGCCATTGTCTTCCAAATGGTTTGTGACTGACATGGTGCAGCCAGCAGAACCTTATATGTAAAGGCATCTTGTTATATGAGGAGGTCTCAGGGCAATGTTCAGAAGCAGGTTGCTATGGTCAAGGGGGCAAGCTCTGTGGGATAGAAGCCTGGTTGGTGCATTCTCCTAGGACCCTGAGTCAGCACATGAGACAGAACTCCCTTTAGCACTGTGTGCCAGTTGAACTCCTTGTATTTTATGAAGCCAATAGGAAATTCCCAGTGAAGCAGCAAGAAACACCACGAAAAGTGGAGGATGATCAAATGGCCTCACAGTCCACACGGGGAGATACTTCGACCCCAGTGGCCACAGTTTACCTACAAAGAGAGAATTCAGCACTGCTGCCTCATGTTCATTGGAATATTAGAAACCATGTCCTCCAGCTCAAATAGATGCAGACCAAGCTTTGATGGTCTCACTACAAAGGAAGCTAAAGCTCCTGACAACAACATATATTTCAAGTGCTTAACCTCAGAGGCAGTTTCCTAAGAAGTCCTTAGGCCAGCAGAGCTCCATGTTTGTGGATTGTTTACCCTGTCCCTTACTTATGGAAACTCCTCTACCATTTCCAAGGTTGTGAACTTCTGAGCATTTTCCATTGCAGATATGTATTCACAGATTTTCTAACTCTTCTCCTCGAATTGTGTCTTACTTGGGGCAAAAGTAATGTCAAGGCATTGTTCTGGATAAGAATGGGAAGATATTTGTGTAGCTCATGATTGCATACACATTGGATTCATTTTCCTATTTTCCATTGGAAATACTGAATCCCTGACACTAACCCATACCCTACTAGACTCTGATCAGGAATCCTGATATAATGGAAAAAAATAGCCCAAACAGAATAGCAATTCAAGTAGTTCAGAGGAGTCATGGTGTAAAGTTGGAATTTCCTTTTGCATTATAATGTCTAGGTGTTATGAATCTAGTTCAATTTAAGAGAAGTAGTTCTCCATGTGTTTGTAAAGTTAACAAATATGTGAATTTTTGTCTTCCTTTCTTTGTAGCCTATTCAGCACATGTATTTTTACATGCACATATAGAATCCTACCTGGCATCCCAAGTACATCCTTGTGAGGTGGCTGACTTGGCAGATACAAATTTTGAGAAGAGATCACTCCTCCTAAAGGCAGTTGGAACTTAAACTTCAACCTATGGGTGAGCTTTCTACTTGAACATCATGATACATAAATCCATGTTCAGTAAAGTAAATATTTTTGGATCTGTGGATGATATATATTTCATGATGAATTTTGATTGCCATATATATGTCTAGTTTTTATTGTCTGTGTGTGTTTGTTTTGTATATATATATATATATATATATATATATATATATATAGACACACACTCTCCCGATTTTTAAAAATATGAAGTATATGTGTCTTATTATACACCCCCTAAAATCATTCATGTTCATGTATGTGGATTTATAATCAACTTTTCATAACATTATTCTCAAAAATATTCATTCACCTGAAATACATATTTGTTTTTTAGTACTGAAAACGAACTTCAGTGAATGGTTCATAGAAATCCTAATATTTCTAAAGTATATCATCGATGCAAGTAGATTCCTATGAGACATGATGTGTATTTTGACTTACCTTTTTATTCTACACCGGTACATTACTATTTCTTCAGTTGATGCACATCATTAGATATATATTTCATCCACATGTTCCCAAATTTCCAGTCATTTCATTCACTTTCAATCACTTCCTGCTTAAGAACACATGTACTCCTGTATGTTTCTGGACTGGTCTTTTCAGGAGACTTCTTTCCAAACACATTATTTTCGATTTCCATAATCACTTTTCAAACAAAACTCACACACCCTTCATGGTAAACCATAACCCTAATATTACCATTAGAAGTACAACTGGTTGGAATGAATGATTGTGTATAAATATTAGATTTCCTATATATTTTCAGATATCAATTCAATCCATTATTTAAATTGGAACCAGTTATATTATTTACTCACAGTATGGTCTATTCATGCATTTTCTCTCTATTCATAGACACAGGGTACACCTATTTGTGCCTCCAAATACTAATTAATACGTCTTCAAGATATTGCTTTCAGAAATGGTGAAAGAAATACTCATGTCACCTGATCTACATATACATTTTATCACAGTGATATTCTGGACTCAAAATGCAAAGTTCACACTTTTGATTATACCAAAGCCTAAATTGAAAGTGAGCATGGATTACTAAAAACATCCTTGTCCAGGTTTCCTAAGGCTCTCAAATGTCAATCCTATTGGTGACTACACAGTTGCTTCTTCCTAAGATTATATATTCACCCACAACCCTGTTGAAAATATCTAATCCTATCACTCACTTTACACTTTGCCTGATTTTTTAATGTCTCTATGGATATCAGATTTTCTGCATAATTTCCCCCGTTCATCATTGTGACTGACTCTTCTTATGTGCTGACATTTACATTCACTCTCTGACACAGGACTGCTAAAGAACTTTTGGTCCAAATTTTATACTCACTATTCTTTCTAAACCTACTGACTATCTTTCTAATCCTACCTCCTATAGCTTATATTCTTATATTCTCTTCCACATTCAATCATCCAAGGTACAAGGTCTTATTCCGTTGTATATCATTTTGTCTGAGAAATCTGTGCAGATTGTAATGCAAAGCTAAGTATCCCAATCAAGGGCACAATGCCCTTCTGCGCTTCAAATCTTACTTAGATTTCTGTTTTCATACAGATATTTCAACTATATATTATTATAAATATAGCAGGTTCCCAATACCATTCTTCATCCAGGAGAGTGATTCCTAACCCAAATGGAATATGTTCTTACCCCTAACCATTCACTGTTCTCTCAATCCAAGTTAACAAAAAAGCAGGGACAGAGTTGGTCTTACAATACAGGAATGTAGGGCATCTGTCACCTGCTGAGAACCTCAAAGGTCCATGCAGAAATGATCCCTGAAGTAGATGTACGCAGCTATGAAGGACCTGATAGAGCAAAAGTCATCTTCCATGGCAAACAACCTGGTCAGGATGAAGGGATGTGTCTGAATGAGCCTCTGTCTTCTTAATGTAGACAAGATGGACCAAACAAGGCCTGTGTGGACAGCTGTTCCTGTGTGCCCATGGTGGATATACCATTCTAACTTGTGAAAGTGTCACAGGAAGCAGGGACAGCCTCCATCTCATGGGAGCCTTCGAAGCAACTGTTAGGACAAAGTGGTTGCCAAGCAAGTGACCTCATTCAGTTCCTGTAGGAAATGACCTCACCTCACTTCCTTGGTGATGGAACTCTCTGATCTTGGGAACCAGGAAGCCAGGCACCCACAGTCAGTCCCATTCCCAGTCCCAGTGGGCTCACTTGTTTGGATATATAAGGAAAAGTGTCAGTCTTTCTTGGTACCTACTGATATGAGGATGGACAAATGCCAGGAAAGCTTTGAAAAGGGGAGTTTCCTTAGGAAGCAGGTATTGAGTAGCTCACTGTTGGCTCCTGACAACTTCACAGACTTGGCTAAGGAGGCCAGATCTGAGAGAGGACAGGCCATTTTGGGGGAACATAGTATGGCCCACCAGTCAGACGACACTTTGGATAGTCAGAGACCTACTTGGGGGAATGAGGTGTCTTTGTGTGTGTGCGTGTGAGTTTGTGGTTTTGTCTCATGATCTGAGAATAGGTAGGAAAGGCAGTTTGTTTGGTTTGGAGAGGACTGTTTCTAGTAAGTCCTTAAGAAGGCGAGTGTTTCTATGTCTGTGTATCCCACTGTGTCCCTGGTTGTAGACATGAGAAAAGAGAATGCATCAGCATTCACCCTGCCCAATTTATTAATTTACTGTGGCTTACCTTATGGATGGGCAACAACTACTATCTTCCTAAGTTACTGCTTTCTTCCTGAATTCTGGACACTCTCCAAAATAGGCTCATGGTTTTGTGTCCAAGATATGTACCACCTCCCATCTCTGTGACGTGGCCATGTACTGGATAACTGAAGGGAATGGGGAGCATCTCAGGAAACTCAAATATCAGTGTGACCACTCAAGTGTCAGTGGAGAAAGCTTGCTTTGGTCCTTTTGCTTACCTATTGTTCTGTTGCCCTGAATGTCAGGAAGGTCTTTGCCTCAGGCCAGGTCTTTGTGAAGCCTGAAGAAAACAGTTTTCAAATGGAAATGAGTGGGCATCACCTGTGGCTTTTTGCTTAATTGCTTTGCAATGGGATGTCTCTGAATCAGCCTCTTGGCCGGTGTGAGGCTGTGGCTTAGATTCTCAGCACCTGATGGATTAAAGAAAGATCCCATGTGTGCATCCAAAGCCAAAATGGCAAAAAGAGCAGTCATTGTGGATGAAGTCTCTTGCCTTCCTCTGTAAGGTTCCTGACCTCCATCAAGTGAGAATAGAAATCCTTTGGGTCAAATGAGTTCTTCAAAGACCTGCAGAGGCTAGCCCATAGTTGCTTGGGTTTTCTCATGACTCCAATTCACACAAAGAATCCTACTTGACAGTCAGTAGGCCTCAAATTGAAGAAGCAGAGCAGTATGAAAGGCAGGCATATTTGATCACTCCAGCTTCACAGAAAGGGTGTCCAGCCCACCTTTAAATTAGGCAAATGAGGAGCAAGGAAAATTATTTTTGACACCATCTTGGGCTGCACCCCTCATGGAAACCACAAGCCAGAGGTTATGATGAGTGTCTATAAAAAAGAAGATGAGGGCCATGTGACAGTGTTTTGGTTTCAAGTGTGCTCATTTGTGTGGCGGGTGGAAGGGATAACTGGGTCCACCTGGGCTTGAATTCTAGCTTGATTCCCCTTGGAGACTGAGTTCTGGATCTTAACTCAGAGAAGTATAGCCTTGAATTGTTTTGGGATTTTAGGAGGCCACACATGAGAGTCACCCTTGGAAACTGAGATCTAGGTTGAGTGTGGCTTTCCACAGAGCAGTGGGAGTCTCAGCCAGGATATTACATGATTTTATTTTTAGAGATCTGGCAGCTATAGTTAACAGTCAAAACACACATAAACCTCACATTGTAGAACTCAAGAGGCCTGGATTCATGTAACCTTTTAGCCACTCTTGGCAAGCCTTGCCTCTGAGTGTTTCTCCAGAACTTTCATTGAAATGAGCTTCCTCACCATTTAGTGGTTTCTGAATAAATACAAACCCATAGTGACTTCAACTTCATCCTTGAAAAATTGCTTGATAAATACCATGAAATTTTTGAAATTCCCATGACTAGGTGGCACTGGAGAACCTTTGTAGATGCTGTTTGCTGATCTTGAGTGTATCAGACAGTGCCTAGATTGACTGGGTTTCATGAAAATGGTGTAGAACAGAGATGCCAGTAAGTGTGAGCCTGCTGGTTAGTGGGCCTAGAGCAGTGGTGTGCAGGTGTGTGACAAATCATCTGTGGTGGGGCCATGTGTATGTGCCATTGGCTTCCAAATGCCTTGTGACTGACATGGTGCAGCCAGAAGAACCTTACATATAAAGACATCTTGTTATATGAAGAGGTCTCAGGGCAATGTTCAGAATCAGGTTGCTATGCTCAAGGGGGCAAGCTCTGTGGAATAGAAACCTGGTTGCTGCATTCACCTAGGACCCTGAGTCAGCACACGTGACAGAACTCCCTCCAGCACTGTGTTCCAGTTGAACTTTTTGTATTTCATGAAGCCAATAGGAAACTCCCAGTGAAGCAGCAAGAAACACCACGAAAAGTGGAGGATGACCAAATGGCCTCACAGTCCACACGGGGAGATACTTTGACCCCAGTGGCCACAGTTTACCTACAAAGAGAGAATTCAGCACTGCTGCCTCATGTTCATTGGAAAATCAGAAACCATGTCCTCCAGCTCACATAGATGCAGACCAAGCTTTGATGGTCTCACTACAAAGGAAGCTAAAGCTCCTGACAACAACATATATTTCAAGTGCTTAACCTCAGAGGCAGTTTCCCTAGAAGTCTTTACGCCAGCAGAGCTCCATGTTTGTGGAGTGTTTACCCTGTCCCTTACTTATGAAAACTCCTCTACCATTTCCAAGGTTGTGAACTCCTGAGCATTTTCCATTGCAGATATGTATTTACAGATTTTCTAACTTTCCTCCTCGAATTGTGTCTTACTTGGGGCAAAAGTAATGTCAAGGCATTGTTCTGGATGAGAGTGGGAAGATATTTGTGTAGCTCATAATTGCATACACATTGGATTCATTTTCCTATTTTCAATTAGAAATACTGAATCCCTGACACTAACCCATACCCTACTAGACTCTGATCACGAATCCTGATATAATGGAGGAAAATAGCCCAAACAGAATAGCAATACAAGCAGTTCAGAGGAGGCATGGTTTAGAGTTGGACTTTCGTTTTGCATTATAATTTCTAGGTGTTATAAATCTAGTCCAATTTAAAAGAAGTAGTTCTCCATGTGTTTGTAAAGTTAACAACTATGTGAATTCCTTTCTCCCTTTTTCTGTAGCCTATTCAGCACATGTATTTTTACATGCACATATAGAATCCTACCTGGCATCCCACGTACATCCTTGTGAGGTGGCTGACTTGGCAGATACAAATTTTGAGAAGAGATCACTCCTCCTAAAGGCTGTTAAAACTGAAACTTCAACTTATGGGTGAGCTTTCTACTTTGACATCATGATACATAAATCAATGTTCAGTAAAGTAAATATTTTTGGTTCTGTGGATGATATATATTTCATGATGAATTTTGATTGGCATATATATTTCTACTTTTTATTGTCTGTGTGTGTTTGTTTTGTATATATATATATACACACACACTCTCTAGATTTCTCAAAATATGAAATATATTTGTCTTATTATACAGTCTCTAAAATCATTCATGTTCATATATGTGGATTTATAATCAGCTTTTCACAACATTATTCTCAGAAATATTCATTCACCTGAAATACATATTTGTTTTTTAGTACTGAAAACTAACTTCAGTGAATGGTTCATAGAAATTTTAATATTTCTAAAGTATTGCATCGATGCAAGTAAATTCCTATGAGACATGATGTGTATTTTGACGTTCCTTTTTATTCTACACTGGTACATTACTATTTCTTCAGTTGATGCACATCATTGGATATATATTTCGTCCACATGTTCCCAAATTTCCAGGCATTTGGTTCACTTTCAATCACTTCCTGCTTCTGAACACGTGTACTCCTGTATGTTTCTGGACTGGTCTTTTTGGGAAACTTTTTTCCAAACACATTATTTTCGATTTCCATAATCACTTTTTAAACGAAACTCACACACCCTTCATGGTAAACCATAACCCTAATATTACCATTAGAAGTATAACTGGTTGGAATGAATGATTGTGTATCAATATTAGATTTCCTATATATTTTCAGATATCAATTCAATCCATTATTTAAATTGAAACCAGTTATATTATTTATTCACAGTATGGTCTATTCATGTATTATCTCTCTATTCATAGACACAGGGTACACCTATTTGTGCCTCCAAATACTAATTAATACATCTTCAAGATATTGCTCTCAGAAATTGTAAAGAAATACTCATGTCACCTGATCTACATATACATTTTATCACAGTGATATTCTGGACACAAAATGCAAAGTCACACTTTTGTTTATACCAAAGGCTAAATGGAAAGTGAGCATGGATTACTAAAAACATCCTTGTCCAAGTTTCCTAAGGCTCTCAAATGTCAATCCTATTGAGGACTACACCGTTGCTTCTTTCTAAGATTAAATATTCACCCACAACCCTGTTGAAAATATCTATTCCTATCACTCACTTTACACTTTGCCTGATTTCCTAATGTCTCTATGGATATCAGCTTTCCTAAATAATTTCCCCATTTCATCATTGTGACTTACTCTTTCTGTGTGCTGACATTTACATTCACTCTATAACTGACACCCTACTGCTAAAGAACGTTTGGTCCAAATTTTATACTCACTCTTCTTCCTAAACCTACTGACTATCTTCCTAATCCTACCTCCTATAGCTTGTATTCTTATATTCCCTTCCACATTCAATCATTTATGGTACAACGTCTTATGCCATTGTATATCAATTTATCTGAGATATCTGTGCAGATTGTAATGCAAAGCTAAGTATCCCAATCAAGGGCACAATGCCCTTCTGGCCTTCAAATCTTACTTAGATTTCTGTTTTCATACAGATATTTCACCTATACATTATTATAAATATCGCAGGTTCCCAATACCATTCTTCATCCAGGAGAGTGATTCCTAACCCAAATGGAATATGTTCTTACCCCTAACCATTAACAGTTCTCTGCATCCAAGTTTACAAAAAAGCAGGGACAGAGTTGGTCTTACAATACAGGAAAGTAGGGCATCTGCCACTTGCTTAGAACCTCAAAGGTTCATGCAGCAATAATCCCTGAAGACGATGTAGGCAGCTATGAACGACCTGAGAGAGCAAAAGTCATCTTCCATGGCAAACAACCTGGTCAGGATGAAGGGTTGTGTCTGAATGAGCCTCTCTCTTCTTAATGTAGAGAAGATGGACCAAAACAGGCCTGTGCGGAGAGCTGTTCCTGGGTGCCCATGGTGGATATTGTTGCAGTAATTTACTTGTAGGTTAGCATGGGAAAACCAAGAAGAAGAAGAAGCAGAGCAAGCAAAGCAGCAGCAGAAAAAAAAGTCCTTTATTGTGTACAAGCAATCTTTTTATAGTATTGTGAACAAAAAAGGCAACCTTCCAACTTCAATAAATCAGGTTTTTTAGCTAATTAAACAAAGCACACAGAAGTTTTACTTTTTAATCAGAAGTGACCCGTTTTTCATGGCTAATCTACTCTCGGCCTGGAGTATGTTGAGCTCTGCTCTTTGTTTAGAACAGATAAAAAATTTTTCTTAGCGCCCTCCTAGTCCACTTGGCAGAACATCCCGTTTGTAGGCAAGTTCTCCCAAGGTCAGCAGACACCTCGTTTTCAAGCATGTTTGTTGTTACCTATCTAAACCTTGAAGAAGCCTCTCGTTTGGGAGCAGGCTTTCCCAAGGACAGCAGACACCTCGTTTGCAATCATGTCCGCTGTTACTTATCTATACCTTGACAGAATATCCCGTTTGTAGGCAGACTCCATCAAGAACAGTAATAGTAACGCAGTTACATTTGATTCTCTATATTTCCCTCCTTTTGTTTTTATAAATGAGCCTTAGCAGAAGCGACAAGAGAGGTTTTATGTTTTAGTTGTTTTTGTTTTTTCCAGCATTGGATGACTATATACAAAACAAAACATAAAACAAAAATTATTACAGTGTTATCTAAAGAAGTTGACAACAAGGTAGAGAAATGACTTAAAGGATTTAAATTAGCAATACTTGAAGACAATTTTTGTAAAATGTCAGATCCTATTAGTTCAGGTAATGTCTTACTAAAGGTGACCATAATAGTCTTTTACAAATTCATAATTTCTAAAGTTAAATTTTGATGTCCATTTAACCGTCTTTTAACAGTTTCCCAGGAATCACTGGTATTATATGGCACAGGAATCACTCAAATATGAGAAGAATTCCAGTCACACTTCAGAACACTTCTGGTAGCCAAGATAGTCACTTGATCGCCAAGCCAGGAAACAGAATGTTGTAAATTGATCACATCTGTAGTTAATTGAGAGTTAAGTTTTTTTGTTGTTGCCAAATTAAATGAGCATCTTGATGCCCTGTTCTCCATGAAATTTGCAGTTTGAATGTCTTGATGCAAAGCAACACTAGCTATCGCAGCAGTGGCAGTTACAGAAGCAACTGCAAGGAATGAAGCTATAACCATTCCTATTAATTGTAGTGAGCAATATAACAAAACTTGAACAGCATTGTACAAATGAGTAACAGACAATGAATCAGAGCAAGGATGAGTCAACTTAACAGGCACCCACAATTCTGTGTGAGCTTTAACAATAACTAAAGAATAATTATTAATTTTTATTAATTCCCTATTAGTTCTATTTCCACATTGAGTAAGATAACAGTCTATACATGATATTGTTCCCCAAGTTACATTCCATTCCCAGTTTTTTATCATAAGAGAATAAGAGAATTTAACACATGTAGAAAAATAAGTCAGATTATTATGTAGATGTACTTCAAAAGGAGAGGAATGGGATACATCTAACTTGAAATTTCCAGTCCATACAGTGAGTTTCTCAGATACTGCCCATAATTTCCATATATCCCCTTGAGTATTGGAAAACCTTATATCTTGTAACATTGGAGAGACCAAAGCATAATGTTGCATTTTGTCTCATTACCCCAAGCATTTATTGTCCCATTATGTCGATGCCATCTTAAAGTACGATTTGACCAACTTTTTATAAACTTAGAATGATTAGGATTCCACCCAACTATAGTGATATTTTGATATTTGATTACTGTTTTAGGTTGATGATCATGACTTTTTTTTTACTTTAAATGAGTTAAAAATGTTTCAAAATATTTAGCTGAACATAAAGGAAGATGAGTTCTGACAAAACATTCTTCAGATGATAGTCATGATTGATTAACATACATACCAGAGGTATTAAATCCTCGGGAAGATATGACAGTAAAACAGCAGTAGGGTAACTATGATAATTAACTCTCCAACTAATATAAGAAAGAGTTGTTATGTGCTATAAGAGGCAAACAGAAAGAACGAGCCCCTATACACAATGGGACTCCTTTAACAGCTACAGTTATATTAGAAATATTATACAGATTTTTATAGAATGGAATATTTTAAATTCCCCCACATACATTAGGGGGGAAAATTAGTATTATTAATACACACACGAACTTCAGGTTTTCCCCAGGAAACACTGTGCACCAAAGGAGGGTTAGGAACATAGGCCCAATAAGCAAAAGAATGAGCAGAAACTATACTTACCTGGCAATTAATAATGGCAAGCATAGCTAATAAAAGATTAACAGGATTTAAAGGTTGATTTGCCTTTTGAAGGTTTTTTTTTTCAGCTTCTTGAATCAACTTTTTTATCTGTCCCCATGTTGGGGGGTGTGCTGTTCTCGTTGCCATTGTAGAAGTTCTCTGCATTGCCAGCTCCTGAAATTGTCTGAAAAATGGGTCACTTATTCTGCAATTTGATAAGTCTTGAAGGTACCTAGAAAGGTGTTTTACCTGTAGAAATAAGAGCAAACACCCTTCCCATGTGGTGCAACAACTTAGAAATCCATTCTTTATTTTCATCCCTGTTCCACATAGGTATTTCCAATTTGTAGAAATAATGGCTGAGATATAAATGTAGAGAAATGTTGCTGGGCTGCAGGAACCTTGGAAGTTGACCAGACATTTAAAAAATTTAAAGTTAGTAAAGTTTTATGAAGTATATTTTGAGGTATATAAGCCATAGCCATATCCCCCCTTTTGATTTTTAGTATATATATTTTCTTAACGTATGATTTGTCCTTTTTATAATAGCTTGACTCTGACTATTACAAGGTATGTCAAATGTATGTGTAATGTCATGAATGTAATTTTTGTGAGGAATATGCAGGTGCATTGTCAGTTTAAGTTTTTAAGGAATTCCCATGATAGCAAAACAAGATAATAAATGAGAAATGATTGTATCAGCTTTTTTTTTTTTTAAGATAAACTGTGGCCCAAGAAAATGAGTATTAGTGTCAATAGTATGATGTACATATCTTAGTTGTCCAAATGACTGAATTATAACAACATCCATTTGTTAAAGGGCATAAAGTTGGAGTCCCCTTGGATTAACACCAGGAAGACAGTAAGGAATACTAAAAGAAGCACATGATGAACAGTTATTTTGTATTTATTATAAAGTCCTTTAGTGTTTGTATAAAGTAAAGTATGTTCTAGATGAGCCTTTTGTAAGAGAAATAATAGTTAATCAATATTTTGATTTTTTTTTAATTAATGGTCCTGGCAGTGTAGAATGTGCTCTAATATGAGTAAAATATACTGAAATTTGGCCTACTAATTTTGTTGTAATTTTTACATGTAGTCAGATAGGACATAGAGTCTTATCTTAGGTAAGTAGGGCTATCTTTATAAATTAAGCAAAGTGTTGTAGTTTTAAAGTTTATTTTATTTTTTATTTATTTATTTTTTAAATATTATATTATAAATTTTATATATAAATAACTGTTTAAGTTTATTTGAGTAAAAACTAACACAATATGATAACACATCTACAACATGAAATGAAGAAAGGCTGAAAGCTTTTAGCCTTATTTAGAAAAATAGAAAAATGTTTTTGTGTTTTATAATATTAACCTTTATGTAGATAAGGCTCTCATTAATTTAAAAAATACATTTAAATTGTACCTCAGTGTTGTAAAAAGTAACATAAAACTTTATATATCTTATTGATAATAGGCCCAGTTATAGAACATTAAATGATATAAATATTTTTAGTATGTCATTTTTATAAGCCTAAAATTACCATGCAACCTTTTGGAGAACACCAGCTTGATGTAATTTTTTTTTAAAGCTTTTATCTTAATGACTTGTATACCTGGAAAATATGAACACATTTAATATACAAAGAAGAGTAATAGTACCATAATTACTATTGATGTTTTTATATTAATTAAGTTTAGCTCTTAAAGAAATAACATATTAGAATATTGTAAAATAACAGTTGTTGTTTAACCATATCTGTATAATCCTTAATTTTTTCAAGATGAATTGTTCAAAAATTTACATATGTAGCCAACGTACACAGACCTTTTTTATCATTTACTTAAAACTATATAGCCAACATACATAGACCTTCTTTATCACTTGTTTAAATCCTTTTATTTACTCACTTCTGGAAACACATTTTTTTATTAAATCCATATCTAGAACCTTTTAATTTATTTATTTTTGTTAACCCCTTTTTTATTTACATTTTGAAATAATCTTTGTAAATTTTTGAATTTAGGCAAATTATTCCATTTTAATAAGAGATATTTTGTTATTTGTAGTACATAATTAATCACATTTGTTTACCATATTATGAAAATATAGTGTCTAAATATTAGGGATGATAAAAAACCATTTATTTATTTATATTATTTACCAACTTAAAAATTATTAATAATGTTATCTAATGTAATTTAAGGAGTTAAAAGCATTTAATGGTATATTTAATATTTAGCATATTAACCTTGTAAATCAATCAGATATTTAACAAATATTTATAAACAAATAATTTTATGTCTTATTAATTTACTTATTTTATCAAAACATTAGACAAGTATAATGAACCGTGTTAGCCATTTTTTTGTTGTTGTTGTTGAAAAAAAAATCCTAGAATCAAAGCATATTAGTCATTAACATGTTAAAGACATCTTATTTTTATCTGTTTACCCAATTTAAATTGAACCATTTAAATCAGTGAATTAAAAATATTTGGATCCATTTTTTTAATTTTTATGAGCGCTCTTTACATATATATCAATCTTTATATCATGTACATGACATATAGACATACACACAAACAGACATACAACATATAATACAAATGTGCACACATAACACAATAAAGGCCTTGTAGCTATTTTAGGTAAAATTTCCATTGTAATGTTTAAATATTTCACAGTTGATCAAAAATAGAACTGATCAGAAAAACATTAACTTAGGTCCGTAGGGTCAAAATTATGAGCTCAAAAAATACAGAATCTAAAAAAAAGTAAGAGTCCTAGAAAAATGGCCAGCCAGTAATTAGAAAGTATCATAAAATTTTATTTATATATTTTATTTTATTTTTTACAATCCCTTTTAAAATGACCTGTTTATCCACAATTGAAACAAGTTTCTGATTTATTGGGCTTAAGGGCTCCAGCCATGGCTGCAGCAAAAACAGAAACTTTGATGTTCAATTTTTCCCACTCCAGCACAAGCTCACATATTTACTCAATGAGACGTTTTGCCCTTTTAATGGCCCCCAAATATGCTTACATTTAGGATTTGTATTTTTAAATGTTAATGTTTCTAATAATACCTTTGCTATTTGATCTTGACTCATTGCCTTTATAACAAAAGTACGTGGTCTTGCAAGAAAATCAGTGTAAGTTTCAGTAGCCCCTTGTATAGATTTAGTAAAGGAAGGTTGTGCCTGACCAGTGGGTATCACACATCTCTAAGCTCTTAAGAAAACCTGTCAAACTTGTTGAAGATCTGGATCTGTATATAGAGCCTGTCTCTAAACTTGTTGAAGATCTGGATCTGTATATAGAGCCTGTCTCTAAAGGCAGGGTAATTACCTTTCCCCATTAACTTATCCTCCTTGGGTCCCGGGGGATTTTGAGCTTCACTCTCTCCAGCTTGTTTTTGTGTCTCATCTTCCCATCAACTTCTCAACTGTAACCAATTGAGATCCCTCCAAAACTTTTTTGGTTAATGCCTCCCAATCCAAAGGAATAAGTAATTTAGAAGTTCCCAAATTTTTTAACATCCCTAGCATAAAGGGAGACTGAGGGCCATATTGAAAGGCTGTAGCTTATAAATCCTTAATAAACTTGTATTCCATAGCAGTATAGTGAACATCAATCATTGGGGGATCTTGAAGGTTTTGTTGTCTAGTTATAGGAAACAAATGTGGTGGATCAACAAAACAACCAGGAGGGGCTGCAAGATCATCATCATCATCATCATGTGTCATAGTAAGAGGAAATGAAAAACATTGTTGTTTTCTACCCACATTAACTTTATACTCTGTCATTGGAAAGAGAGAAATATTAGAAGGAGTAGTAGGTTTAAGAGAGGACCTTTGTTTTTTAAATTTCATATTATCCACTAAGGCCCTCCATAATTTCTTTCATATTGGAGTCACTATCTGAACTTTTTGAATCTTCCTCATCACTCAGATCTGATTTAGGAGAGTCATCTATAGTATCACAAATATTTTCTTTGGGCTCCGTTTTGTTAACCTTATTATCAGATTCTGATGTATTAACTTGTCTTTCACAAAGAGAGCCCTTTTTATTATTGTTGTCTAATAATTGTAATGCTTGAGTAATAGCGCTACACAATGTTCAAATCTTCAAAGAAATAACATTTCCAGCCTGATGCTGCTTACGGAGTTCTTTTTTAACCAATTTCTATTCCCCTAAATTTAACTGGATCTTAGTTTGATATTGGAACCAGTGACAATGACATTCTATAATTTAAATTACTCCTTGAGTCTCTTATGAGATGTTTTCACACCTATGGAATATAATAATCCTTGTAGTAACTCCACATATTGTTCCTTTAAAGACTGGGAGTTCCCCATGTTAGTTCTGAAAGTTCCCCCTAAAGTTTCTTTTAACTTGGGGCGATACCTTTCGATATTTGTTAGTTTTGAAAGTTCCCCCTAAAGTTTCTTTCCACTTGGGGCGATACCTTTCGATATTTGTTAGTTTTGAAAGTTCCCCCTAAAGTTTCTTTTAACTTGGGGCGATACCTTTCGATATTTGTTAGTTCTGAAAGTTCCCCCTAAAGTTTCTTTTAACTTGGGGCGATACCTTTCGATATTTTGTGAATCCCGAAAGTCCCCCTTTCGTTTTCTTAACCCGGAGTCCTTACCCTTTCGGTGCTGGATCCTGCCAACTACGCCAATTGTTGCAGGAATTTACTTGTAGGTTAGCATGGGAAAACAAAGAAGAAGAATAAGCAGAGCAAGCAAAGCAGCAGCAGAAAAAAAAGTCCTTTATTGTGTACAAGCAATCTTTTTATAGTATTGTGAACAAAAAAGGCAACCTTCCAACTTCAATAAATCAGGTTTTTTAGCTAATTAAATAAAGCACACAGAAGTTTTACTTTTTAATTAGAAGTGACCCGTTTTTCATGGCTAATCTACTCTCGGCCTGGAGTATGTTGAGCTCTGTTCTTTGTTTAGAACAGATAAAAAATTTTTCTTAGCGCCCTCCTAGTCCACTTGGCAGAACATCCCGTTTGTAGGCAAGTCCTCCCAAGGTCAGCAGACACCTCGTTTTCAAGCATGTTTGTTGTTACCTATCTAAACCTTGAAGAAACCTCTCGTTTGGGAGCAGGCCCTCCAAAGGACAGCAGACACCTCGTTTGCAAGCATGTCCGCTGTTACTTATCTATACCTTGACAGAATATCCCGTTTGTAGGCAGACTCCATAAAGAACAGTAATAGTAACGCAGTTACATTTGATTCTCTACAGGATATACCATTCTAACTTGTGAAAGTGTCACAGGAAGCAGGGGCAGCCTCCATCTCATGGGACCCTTTGAAGCAACTGTTAGAACAAAGTGGTTGTCAAGCAAGTGACGTCATTCAGTTCCTGAAGTAAGTGACCTCACCTCACTTGCTTGGTGATGGAACTCTCTGATCTTGAGAACCAGGAAGCCAGGCACCCAGAGTCAGTCCCATTCCCAGTCCCAGTGGACTCACTTGTTTGGATTTACAAGAACAAAGTTAGTCTTTCTTGGTACCTACTGATGTGAGGATATCCAAATACCAGGAAAGCTCTGAAGAGCGGCGTTTCCTGAGGAAGCAGGTATTGAGTAGCTCACTGGTGGCTTTTGACAACTTCACAGACTTGGCTAAAAAGGCCAGATCTGAGAGAGGACAGGCCATTTTGGGGGAACATATTATGGCCCACCAGTCATACGAAACTTTGGATAGTCAGAGACCTACTTGAGGAAATGAGGTGTCTTTGTGGGTGTGCGTGTGAGTTTGTGGTTTTGTCTCATGATCTGAGAATAGGTAGGAAAGGCAGTTTGTTTTGTTTGGAGTGGACTGTTTCTAGTAAGTCCTTAAGAAGGCGAGTGTTCCTATGTCTGTATATCCCAATGTGTCCCTGGTTGTAGACATGAGAAAAGAGAATGCATCAATGGATGTGTTCTGTCTAGTAGAAAACTTCCCAGCATTCACCCTGCCCAATTTATGAATTTACTGTGGCTTCCCTTATGGATGAGCAACAACTACTTTCTTCCTAAGTTCCTGCTTTCTTCCTGAATTCTGGACACTCTCCAGAATAGGCTCAAGGTTTTGTGTCCAAGATGTGCACCACCTCCCATCTCTGTGACGTGGCCATGTACTGGATAACTGAAGGGAATGGGGAGCATCTCAGGAAACTCAGATATCAGTGTGACCACTCAAGTGTCAGTGGAGAAACCCTGCTTTGGGCCTTTTGCTTACCTATTGTTCTGTTGCCCTGAATGTCAGGAAGGACTTTGCCTCAGGCCAGCCCTTTGTGAAGCCTGAAGAAAACAGTTTTCAAATGGAAATGAGTGGGCATCACCTGTAGCTTTTTGCTTAATTGCTTTGCAATGAGATGTGTCTGAATCAGCCTCTTGGCCCTGTGTGAGGCTGTGGCTTAGATTCTCAGCACCTGATGGATTAAAGAAAGATCCCATGTGTGCATCTAAAGACAAAATGGCAAAAAGAGCAGTCATTGTGGATGAAGTCTCTTGCCTTCCTCTGTAAGGTTCCTCACCTCCATCAAGTGAGAATACAGATCCTTTGGGTCAAATGAATTCTTCAAAGTCCTGCAGAGGCTAGCCCATAGTTACTTGGGTTTTCTCATGACTCCAATTCACACAAAGAATCTATGCCTGACAGTCAGTAGGCCTCAAATTGGAGAAGCAGAGCAGTATGAAACGCAAGCGTATTTGATAACTCTAGCTTCACATAAATGGTGTTTAAGCCACCCTGAGATTAGGCAAATGAGGAGCAAGGGAGATTATTTTTGACACTGTCTTGGGCTGCGCCCCTCAAGGAAACCACCAGCCAGAGTTTATGATGTGTGTCTATATGGAAGAAGATGAGGGCCATGTGACAGTGTTTTGGTTTCAATTGTGCTCATTTGTGTGGCGGTTGGAATGGATAACTGCCTCGACCTGGGCTTGAATTCTGGCTTGATTCTCCTTGGAGACTGAGTTCTGGATCTTAACTCAGAAAAGTATTGCCATGAATTCTTTTGGGATTTTAGGAGGCCACACATAAGAGTCACCCTTGGAAACTGAGATCTAGGCCCAGGGTGGCTTTCAACAGAGCAGTGGGAATCTCAGCTAGGATATCACATGATTTTATTCTTAGAGACCTGTCAGCCTTAGTTGAGAGTCAAAACACACATAAACCTCACATTGTAGACCTCAAGAAGCCTGAATTCATGTGACCTTTTGGCCACAATTGGCAAGCCTTGCCTCTGAGTGTTTCTCCAGAGCTTTCACTGAAATGAGCTTCCTCACCATTTAGTCGTTCCTGAATGAATACAAACACATAGTGTCTTCAACTTTATCCTTGAAAAATGGCTTGATAAATACCATAAAATTTTTAAAATTCCCATGACTAGGTGGCACTGGAGAACCTTTGGATGTGCTGTTTGCTGATCATGAGTGTACCAGACAGTGCCTTGATTGACTGGGTTTCATGAAATTGGTGTAGAACAGAGATGCCAGTAAGTGTGAGCCTGCTGATTAGTGGGCCTAGAGCAGTGGTGTGCAGGTGTGTGATAAATCATCTGTGGTGGGGCCATGTGGATGTGCCATTGGCTTCCAAATGTCTTGAGACTGACATGATGCAGCCAGCAGACCCTTATATGTAAAGGCATCTTGTTATATGAAGAGGTCTCAGGGCAATGTTCAGATCAGGTTGCTATGCTCAAGGTGGCAAGCTCTGTGGGAGAGAAGCCTGGTTGTGCATTCTCCTAGGACCTGAGTCAGCACACGTGACAGAACTCCCTCCAGCACTGTGTGCCAGTTGAACTCCTTGTATTTCATGAAGCCAATAGGAAACTCCCAGTGAAGCAGCAAGAAACACCACGAAAAGTGGAGGATGACCAAATGGCCTCACAGTCCAGACGGAGTGATACTTAGACCCCAGTGCCCACAGTTTACCTACAAAGAGAGAATTCAGCACTGCTGCCTCATGTTCATTGGAAAATCAGAAACCATGTCTTCCAGCTCACATAGATGCAGACCAAGCTTTGATGGTCTCACTAAAAAAAAAGCTAAAGCTCCTGACAACAACATATATTTCAAGTGCTTAACCTCAGAGGCAGTTTCCCAAAAAGTCTTTAGGCCAGCAGAGCTTTATGTTGTGGAGTGCTTACCCTGTTTCTTACTTATGGAAACACCTCTACCATTTCCAAGGTTGTGAACTCCTGAGCATTTTTCAATGCAGATATGTATTCACAGATTTTCTAACTCTTCTCCTCGAATTGTGTCTTACTTGGGGCAAAAGTAATGTCAAGGCATTGTTCTGGATGAGAGTGAGAAGATATTTGTGTAGCTCATAATTGCATACACATTGGATTCATTTTCCTATTTTCCCTTGGAAATACTGAATCCCTGACACTAACCCATACCCTACTAGACTCTGATGAGGAATCCTGTTATAATGGAGGAAAATAACCCAAACAGAATAGCAATACAAGTAGTTCAGAGGAGGCATGGTGTATAGTTGGACTTTCCTTTTGCATCATAATGGCTAGGTGTAATAAATCTAGTCCAATTTAAGAGAAGTAGTTCTCCATGTGTTTGTAAAGTTAACAAATATGTGAATTCCTGTCTCCCTTTCTCTGTTGCCTATTCAGCACATGTAATTTTACATGCACATATAGAATCTTAACTGGCATCCCATGTACATCCTTGTGAGGTGGCTGATTTGGCAGATACAAATTTTGAGAAAAGATCACTCCTCCTAAAGGCTGTTGGAACTGAAACTTCAAACTATGGGTGAGCTTTCTACTTGAACATCATGATACATAAATCCATGTTCAGTAAAATAACTATTTTTGGATCTGTGGATGACATATATTTCTTGATGAATTTTGATTGGCATATGTATTTCTACTTTTTATTGTCTGTGTGTGTTTGTTTTGTTTATATATATATATATATATATATATATATATATATAGACACACACTCTCCAGATTTATGAAAATATGAAATATATGTGTCTTACTAAACACTCCTTAAAATCATTCATGTTCATGTATGTGGATTTATAATCAACTTTTCACAATATTATTCTCAGAAATATTCATTCACCTGAAATACATATTTGTTTTTTAGTACTGACAAGTAACTTCAGTGAATGGTTCATACAAACCCTAATATTTCTAAAGTATACCATCAATGCAAGTAGATTCCTATTAGACATGATGTGTATTTTGACGTTCCTTTTTATTCTACACTGGTACATTACTATTTCTTCAGTTGATGCACAACATTGGATATATATTTCATCCACATGTTCCCAAATTTCCAGGCATTTGGTTCACTTTCAATCACTTCCTGCTTCAGAACACATTTACTCCTGTATGTTTCTGGACTGGTCTTTTCAGGAGACTTCTTTCCAAACACATTATTTTCGATTTCCATAATCACTTTTCAAACAAAACTCACACACCCTTCATGGTAAACCATAACCCTAATATTACCATTAGAAGTATAACTGGTTGGAATGAATGATTGTGTATCAATATTAGATTTCCAATATATTTTCAGATATCAATTCAATCCATTATTTAAATTGGAACCAGTTATATTATTTAATCACAGTATGGTCTATTCATGCATTATCTCTCTATTCATAGACACAGGGTACACCTATTTTTGCCTCCAAATAGTAATTGATACGTCTTCAAGATATTGCTCCCAGAAATATGAAAGAAAGACTCATGTCACCTGATCTACATATACATTTTATCACAGTGATATTCTGGACACAAAATGCAAAGTTCACACTTATGTTTATACCAAAGGCTAAATGGAAAGTGAGCATGGATTAAAAAACATCCTTGTCCAGGTTCCCTAAGGCTCTCAAATGTCAATCCTATTGGTGACTACACAGTTGCTTCTTCCTAAGATTATATATTCACCCACAACCCTGTTGAAAATATCTAATCCTATCACTTACTTTACACTTCGCTGATTTCCTAATGTCTCTATGGATATCAGCTTTCCTACATAATTTCCCCAGTTCATCATTGTGACTGACTCTTCCTATGTGCTGACATTTACATTCACTCTCAAACTGACACCCTACTGCTTAAGAACATTCGGTCCAAATTTTATACTCACTCTTCTTCCTAAACCTACTGACTATCTTCCTAATCATACCTATTATAGCTTATATTCTTATATTCTCTTCCACATTCAATCATCCAAGGTACAAGGTCTTATGCCATTGTATATCAATTTATCTGAGAAATCAGTGCAGATTGTAATTCAAAGCTATGTATCCCAATCAAGGGCACAATGTTCTTCTGGGCTTCAAATCTTACTGTTATTATAAATATCGCAGGTTCCCAATACCATTCTTCACCCAGGAGAATGATTCCTAACCTAAATGGAACATGTTCTTACCGCTAACCATACACTGTTCCCTCAATCCAAGTTTACAAAAGAGCAGGGACAGAGGTGGTCTTACAATTCAGGAATGTAGGGCATCTGCCACCTGCTGAGAACCTCAAAGGTCCATGCAGAAATGATCCCTGGAGAAGATGTAGGCAGCTATGAAGGATCTGAGAGAGCAAAAGTGATCTTCCATGGCAAATACCCTGGTCAGGATGAAGGGATGTGTCTGAATGAGCCTCTCTCTTCTTAATGTAGACAAGATGGACCAAACCAGGCCTGTGTGAACAGCTTTTCCTGGGTGCCCATGGTGGATATACCATTCTAAGTTGTGAAAGTGTCACAGGAAAAAGGGACAGCCTCCATCTCATGTGACCCTTGTAAACAACTGTTAGGAAAAAGTGGTTGCCAAGCAAGTGACCTCATTCAGTTCCTGAAGGAAATGACCTCACCTCACTTCCTTGGTGATGGAACTCTCTGATCTTGGGAACCAGGAAGCCAGGCACCCAGAGCCAGTCCCAGTCCCAGTCCCAGTGGGCTCACTTGTTTGGATTTACCAAGGACAGAGTCAGTCTTTCTTGGTACCTACTGATGTGAGGAAGGCCAAATGCCAGGAAAGCTCTGAAGAGGGGAGTTTCCTGAGGAAGCAGGTATTGAGTAGCTCACTGGTGGCTCCTGACAACTTCACAGACATGGCTAAAGAGGACAGATCTGAGAGAGGACAGGCCATTTTGGGTGAACATAGTATGGCCCACCAGTCAGATGACATTTTGGATAGTCAGAGACCTACTTGAGGGAATGAGGTGTCTTTTGGGTGTGTGTGTGAGTTTGTGGTTTTGTCTCATGATCTGAGAATAGGTAGGAAAGGCAGTTTGTTTGGTTTGGAGTGGACTGTTTCTAGTAAGTCCTTCAGAATGCGAGTGTTCTATGTCTGTGTATCCCACTGTGTCCCTGTTTGTAGACATGAGAAAAGGAATGCATCAATGGATGTGTTCTGTCTAGTAGAAAACTTCCCAGCATTCACCCTGCCCAATTGATGAATTCACTGGGGCTTGCCTTATGGATGGGCAACAACTACTATCTTTCTAAGTTTGGCTTTCTTCCTGAATTCTGGATACACTCCAGAATAGGCTCACGGTTTTGTGTCCAAAATATGTACCACCTCCCATCTCTGTGAAGTGGCCATGTACAGGATAACTGAAGGGATTGGGGAGCATCTCAGGAAACTCAGATATCAGTGTGACCACTCAAGTGTCAGTGGAGAATGCCTGCTTTGGGCCTTTTGCTTACCTACTGTTCTGTTATCCCTGAATGTCAGGAAGGTCTTTGCCTCAGGCCAGCCCATTGTGAAGCCTGAAGAAAACAGTTTTCAAATGGAAATGAGTGGGCATCACCTGTGGCTTTTTGCTTAATTGCTTTGGAAAGGGATGTGTCTGAATCATCCTCTTGGCCCTGTGTGAGGCTGTGGCTTAGATTCTCAGCACCTGATAGATTAAAGAAAGATCCCATGTGTGCATCCAAAGCCAAAATGGCAAAAAGAGCAGTCATTGTGGATGCAGTCTCTTGCCTTCCTCTGTAAGGCTCCTGACATCCATCCTGTGAGAATTTGGATCCATTGAGGCAAATGAGTTCTTCAAAGCCCTGCAGAGGCTAGCCCATAGTTGCTTGGGTTTTCTCATGACTCCAATTCACACAAAGAATCTAGGACTGACAGTAAGTAGGCCTCATATTGGAGAAGCAGAGCAGTATGAAAGGCAGGCATATTTGATCACTCCAGCTTCACAGAAAGGGTGTCCAGGCCACCCTGAGATTAGGCAAATGAGTAGCAAGGGAGATTATTTTTGACACTGTCTTGGGCTGGGCCCCTCATGAAAACCACCAGCCAGAGGTTATGATGAGTGTCTATATGGAAGAAGATGAGGGCCATGTGACAGTGTTTTGGTTTCAATTGTGCTCTTTTGTGTGGCGTTTGGAAGGGATAACTGGGTCCACCTGGGCTTTAATTCTAGCTTGATTCCCCTTGGAGACTGAGTTCTAGATCTTAACTCAGCGAAATATTGCCATGAATTGTTTTTGGATTTTAGGAGGCCACACATGAGAGTCACCCTTGGAAACTGAGATCTAGGCCCAGGGTGGCTTTCCACAGAGCAGTGGGAATCTCAGCCAGGATATCACAAAATTATTTTTTGAGACCTGGCAGCCATAGTTGAGAGTCAAATCACACATAAACCTCACATTGTAGACCTTAAGAAGCCTGAATTCATGTGACATTTTAACCACACTTGGCAAGCCTTGCCTCTGAGTGTTTCTCCAGAGCTTTCATTGAAATGAGCTTCCTCACCATTTAGTGGTTCCTGAATGAATACAAACTTATAGTGCCTTCAACTTAATCCTTGAAAAATGGCTTGATAAATACCATAAAATTTTTGAAATTCCCATGACTAGGTGGCAATGGAGAACCTTTGGATGTGCTGTTTGCTGATCATGAGTGTACCAGACAGTGCCTTGATTGACTGGGTTTCATGAAAATGGTGTAGAACAGAGATGCCAGTAAGTATGAGCCTGCTGATTAGTGGGCCTAGAGCAGTGGTGTGCAGGTGTGTAATAAATCATCTGTGGTGGGGCCATGTGGATGTGCCATTGGATTCCAAATGGCTTGTGACTGACATGGTGAGCCAGCAGACCCTGATATGTAAAGGCATTTTGTTATATGAAGAGGTCTCAGGGCAATGTTCATTATCAGGTTGCTATGCTCAAGGGGGCAAGCTCTGTGGGATAGAAGCCTTGTTGGTGCATTCTCCTAGGACCCTGAGTCAGCACACGTGACAAAACTCCCTCCAGCACTGTGTGCCAGTTGAACTCCTTGTATTTCATGAAGCCAATAGGAAACTCTTAGTGAAACATCAAGAAACACCACGAAAAGTGGAGGATGACCAAATGGCCTCACAGTCAACACGGAGAGATACTTAGACCCCAGTGGCCATAGTTTACCTACAAAGAGAGAATTCAGCACTGCTGCCTCTTGTTTATTGGAAAATCAGAAACCATGTCCTCTAGTTCACATACATGCAGACCAAGCTTTGATGGTCTCACTGCAAAGGAAGCTAAAGCTCCTGAAAACAACATATATTTCAAGTGCTTAACCTCATAGGCAGTTTCCCAAGAAGTCTTTAGGCCAGCAGAGCTCCATGTTTGTGGAGTGTTTACCCTGTCCCTTAATTATGGAAACTCCTCTACCATTTCCAAGGTTGTGAACTCCTGAGCATTTTCCATTGTAGATATGTATTCACAGGTTTTCTAACTCTTCTCCTCGAATAGTGTCTTACTTGGGGCAATAGTTATGTCAAGGCATTGTTCTGGATGAGAGTGGGAAGATATTTGTGTAGCTCATAATTGCATACATATTGGATTTATTTTCCTATTTTCCATTGGAAATACTGAATCCCTGACACTAACCCATACCCTACTAGACTCTGATTAGGAATTCTGATATAATGGAGAAAAATAGCCCAAACAGAATAGCAATACAAGCAGTTCAGAGAAGGCATGGTGTAGAGTTGGACTTTCCTTTTGCATTATAATGGCTAGGTGTTATAAATGTAGTCCAATTTAAGAGAAGTAGTTCTCCATGTGTTTGTAAAGTTAACAAATATGTGAATTCTTGTCTCCCTTTCTCTGTAGCCTTCAGCACATGTATTATTACATGCACATATAGAATCCTACTTGGCATCCCACGTATATCCTTGTGAGGTGGCTGATTTGGCAGATACAAATTTTGAGAAGAGATCACTCCTCCTAAAGGCTGTTGGAACTGAAAGTTCAACCTATGGGTGAGCTTTCTACTTGAACATCATGATACATAAATCCATGTTCAGTAAAGTAAATATTTTTGGATCTGTGGATGATATATATTTCATGATGAATTTTGCTTGGCATATATATTTTTACTTTTTATTGTCTGTGTGTGTTTGTTTTGTATATATATATATATATATATATATATATATATATATATATATATAGACACACACTCTCCAGATTTTTCAAAATATGAAATATATGTGTCTTATTATACACTCCCTAAAATCATTCATGTTAATGTATGTGGATTTATAATCAACTTTTTACAACATTATTCTCCGAAATATTCATTCACCTGAAATACATATTTGTTTTTTAGTACTGAAAACAAACTTCCGTGAAAGATTCATAGAAATCCTAATATTTCTAAAGTATAGGATCAATGCAAGTATTTTTCTATGAGACATGATGTGTATTTTCACGTTCCTTTTTATTCTACACTGGTACATTACTATTTCTTCAGTTGATGCACATCATTGGATATATATTTCATCCACATGTTACCAAATTTCCAGGCATTTGGTTCACTTTCAATCACTTCCTGCTTCAGAACACATGTACTCCTGTATGTTTCTGGACTAGTCATTTCAGGAGACTTCTTTCCAAACACATTATTTTCGATTTCCATAATCACTTTTCAAACAAAACTCACACACCCTTCATGGTGCTGCAGGCTGCACGGCGGGGGCTGCGTGCACCTTAGCTCCGCTCCTGCCCGCTGCTGTTTTCACCTGCCACCTTCCTGGTGCGCGCTTCTGCGGGTCGCTGTCAGTGCACGCTGGCTTGCGATACTGCAACCCGGCTGAGCACAAAAACACAAGCCAGTCAAACTGAAACAAAGTTTTATTTTGTGATAGGCCGTGTGCGTCCCCCTTACAAGCCTGTCCGCACACACGTGTCTCTCTACTGAACACGGGGGCTCCACTTCCCCCGGAACACCCTCCTACCATCCTTCCTCAACCAATGGGAACTCTCCGGGAGTCTTGTAACTTGAGTTTTCAAATGGGCCTAGGTGAACAGTAGGAGTCCAATTTCCATATGAATGTAATACTTTTTCAGTGGCTCCTAGCATCTGCCCCCTTCTGTTTAATTAAGCAATGGCAATGTGGCTAGGGACCATGCCTGGTAGGTTGTCCAATTTAACATGTGGTTCTTACCCGTCATGGGAGAACTGAATTTTACACGTCAGTTTCCTGTCTTAGGTTGAATCCACTGTAACGAGATCAACCCGTCACTGACTACGGGTCTAGCATAGCCATGCTTGTGGATAGGCCTAAGCACCAGTGGGGGGGGTGAGGTTCTTGCCTCATCTCTGTTGGCCCCCAAATTTAACCTTGGTGCCAGTGGGGGGGTGAGGTTCTTGCCTCACCTCTGTTGGCTCCCAAGTTTTAGACCATCACTAGTTGAAGGGAGGAAGATACAGAAATGCCATGACATCAAGTCAATTGATGGCTCCTTAGGAAGAACAGTAACACTGGTGACACAGCAGCTAAGATATTTTAGCACTACCATAATTCGCTGTATCAACAAAAAGAGCACAATGCATACAGGTGATACATAGTCCAGGCAAGTTGTGTAAGCAGTTCAAAGTGGAGGAGTCTATCAATATGTCCATTTCCTCCCAAAGTAAATTAAGTCCTTGATTGAGCAGTTCAAAGTGGAGGAGTCTGTCAATATGTCCATTTCCTCCCAAAGTAAATTAAGTCCTTGATTGAGCATACTTATTGAGTTATATTGATTGATGTATCAGTTTATACAGTTTACTGTGATAGCTATCATAGAAGTTGTAGTTTGGTTTTATCTTAGTCTTCACCGGCACTGGGATGGAGATGGGAATACTGGCCATGGTGCTAAAAAGACATTATCCTGAACAGAATTATTAAATATAATGAAAAGGAAAGGTGAAAGTAAACAAACAGATCTGTTAACCACCTTTAAAAGCAAAATTTATAACAGCTGTTTACCTAATTAAAATTAAACCATATAAGTCACATGATTTAATTTTTTTTGGCATCCATTTATATCTATTTATACATGAGCGCTCCTTATAAATGAAATATGGACATACACACATACAGACATACAACACAAAACAGTGCATACATAACATAGAACATATAAGACAATAGTAAATAAAGGCCTTGTAGATATACCTAGGTGAAATCTCCATTGCAATGTTTAAAAAATTTACAGTTAAAAAAAAAATAAAACACAGTCAAAAAATAAAACTGATTAGAAAGACATTAACCTAGGTTTGTATGAGCTCAAAAAAAAAGAGAAAAAAATAAAAAAATAAATAAAATAGAACTTTATGATGTGGGAAAAATGTAATAATAAAATAGATATTGAAAAAGGCACTGTGGTAAATCACTGTTGTAGATGTAAGAATAGCCAAGCTGGAACTCTGGATATCAGCTATTATGGATTTGAGTCAAATCATCTTGTTTTTCTGTAGAAATTGTTTTAGTTAATCTCTCTGGAATCCAAATTGGTTGTGGCTCCTCCTGTGGAAAAACACAGACGGAGCCCTGACTCCAGACTATTACTGGGTCCAGACCTTTCCATTGTCCTGTTAGAATATCTTTTCAAAGTACCTTAGGCTTATGTACATTTTTCGGATACATATGTCTTTCCGCAGCACTAAGTCCTGATGAATCCAAATTTAGAAAGTTTAGAGTAAAAAGGGTTATTTTAAGTGTATCTTTGGGGGATATATACCCTTTTCCAATTCCCTCCTTTTGTTTTAATAAGTACATTTTAATAGTTTGATGAGCTCTTTCAACTATGCCTTGTCCCTGTTGATTGTATGGGATTCCTGTTATATGAGTAATGCCAAATGATGAGCAAAATTGTTTAAAAGAGTTAGACGTATAACCAGGAGCGTTATCAGTTTTTAACTGTTTAGGAACACCCACAGTGGCAAAATTTTGTAAGCAATGAGCTATAACATCTTTAGTTTTTTCTCCGGCATGAAGGGAGCCCATTAAAAATCCAGAAGAAGTATCAACTGTAACATGTAAATATTATAAATTTCCAAATTGTGGCAAGTGTGTAAAGTTCATCTGCCAAATATGGTTAGGTATCAGTCCTCTAGGATTGACTCCAAGATTAACTTGTGGTAAAAATGTCACACGATTTTGACATTGTTTTATTATATGTCTGGCTTGTTCCTTAGTTATTTTAAAACGTTTTTGTAAGGTATTAGCATTGACATGGAACCTTTTATGAAAATTTATAGCTTCTTCTATTGTGGAGAAAATATGTATGTCATGTGTAGATTTATCTGCTAGTTCATTACCCAAACTAAGGGCTCCAGGCAACCCTGTATGTGCCCTGATATGTCCAATAAATAATGGATCTTTTCTGTCCCAGATTAGAGTTTGTATAGCAGAAAACAAAGAGAAAACAGTAGAGGAAAGAGAAATCCTACCAGCATCTTCAAGGGATGCTATAGCATTAACTACATACTGGCTATCAGAGAATAAATTAAATACAGAATCTTGGAACATCATAAAAGCTTGTAATACTACATTGAGCTCTACCTTTTGAGCTGATTGTTTGGGTACTTAAAATGTAAAAGTTTGATGAGGGGTAACTACCGCTGCTGTACCATTGTTTGACCCATCAGTGAATATATTTGGAGCATTCATGATAGGGGTTTTTTGGGTCATTTTTGGAAAAACTACAGGATGCTTAGACCAAAAGGACAACAAGGGATTAGATGGCAAGTGATTATCAAATGAGACACTAGATTTACACATGATTATTGCCCAAGTATTCAACTCATTAGCTAACTCATCAATTTGATCCATAGTATATGGAGTAATAATTTTATTGGGAGAAATCCCAAACACTCCCTTCGCTGCTTTTATTCCTTTGAGTATTAATTGTCCTACAGCCTCAGGATATCTAGTAAGAATAGTATTAGGGGAATACGATAAATGTATCCACAATAATGGACCTTCTTGCCAAAATACTCCTGTAGGAATATTTTTTGTTGGTAGTACAATAAATAATAAAGGCAAACTTATATCAATTCTATCCAAATGCATATTTTTAATATATATGTTTCAATGGTTTTTAATGCCTTTCTTGCTTCAGGCGTTAACATGCGGGGTGAATTTGAATCTGATGAACCTTTTAGAATGTCAAATAAGGGTCCTAATTCTCCTGTTGGTATGCCTAGGTAAGGCCTTATCCAGTTTATGTCTCCCAATAATTTTTGAAAGTCATTAAGTGATTTGAGTTGATCTACTCGTATTTGAATTATTGGTGGACGGAACATGGTTGAGGATAATAAAACTCCTAAATAATTAATTGGAAAATTTAATTGTACTTTATCTATTGCTATGTGTAGATTATAATTTTTTAGTAAGTTTGTAAGTGTGGCATAACATTCTAGCAATGTGTTCTTATCTTTATGTGCTAATAACACATCATCCATATAGTGAAATATTTGTAGTTCAGGATTTTGATTTCTAAGTGGCTGGATTGCTTTATTAACATAAATTTGACACATATTCGGGCTGTTCGCCATCCCCTGGGGTAAAACTTTCCACTCATATCTCTGATCAGGACCTTCATGATTTAGTGCAGGGATAGTAAATGCAAAATGTGGACTATCCTCAGGATGCATTGGAATTGAAAAGAAACAATCCTTAATATCTATAGTTAACACATGCCAGGTTTTTGGTAAAGCAGACAATTGGGGAATCCCTGATTGAGCAGGTCCCATAATAACTATCTCATTATTAATGGCTCTTAAATCTTGTAATAATCTCCATTTACCAGATTTCTTTTTAATGACAAAAATGGGAGTATTATGGGGAGATATGGAAGGTTGTAAATGTCCTTCCGCTAATTGTTGTTTGACCAGATCATGGGCTACTTGTATCTTTACTTTAGTCAGGGGCCACTGAGGAACCCACACTGGTCTTTCTGATTTTCATGTAATTTTGATTGTCTCAGTGGCCCTTTTTGAAAACCCAATCCATGTTTATTTATTTCTTGATCTATTTGAATTGGTGCTGTCATATCTTGATCTTGTTTCCTTAATATTTTTTCTTTTCTAAAGCCTTGTTTAGCCCTACTAGTGGGCGCGTTAGAATTGACGTTATTTGTTAATGTCAATCCTAATTGATCTAGGACATCTCGTCCCCATAAATTTATGGGAAGATGGTCCAAAACATAGGGCTGTATAGTTCCTTCACATCCTTCAGCATCCCTCCAATCTAATACCATAGCACTTCTATGGGGGTTAGTTGCCACTCCTAGGCCTCGAAGCGTTTGTGTGGCTTGTTGCAATGGCCAGTGCTTTGGCCATTCCTGATGAGATATGATGCTGAGGTCAGCACCTGTGTCCAGCAGCCCATTAAAATCATGTCCTTGAATATTTAATTTTAGCATTGGGCGAGAATCTAAATTTAAAGAAAGCATAGCCCAATCTACACCTGTAGAGCCTAATCCCTTGGAACCTCTTTCTACATTACAACTGGAAAATTCATCATGTAGGCTGGGTATTATTAATAACTGTGCTATTCTATCTCCTGATGAAATTACGGACATACCTCTTGGAGAACTGGCTATAATTTTTATTTCACCCTCATAATCGGGATCAATTACCCCAGGACTTATCATAAGTCCTTTTAGTGTAGAAGAACTGCGTCCTAATAATAAGCCTACTGTTCCTTGGGGAAGAGGTCCTTGTATTCCTGTGGGAATGATTTGAACTCCCATCTCTGGAGTTAATACTGCTCTGGCAGAGACACAGATGTCCAACCCTGCGCTCCCTCTAGTTTGTCTGATGAGGGATCTAATGGATAATGCGTCCTGGGCACTACCTTGATGGTGCTGCTGGGTTCCTCCATTGCCCCGTATATTTGTGGCTTTGGGCCCCGGGGCATTGGGCCCTCCAATTCGTTTTTTGGCAACGGGGCCTGATACCTTTCTCCACAATATCGTGGGTAGACACTTGGTCTTTGTCCATTTTTTGATAACGGAATACCCTCTATGGTGGTTTGAGAACGGCATTCATTAGCCCAATGTCTCCCTCTATGGCATCGTGGGCAAATATCCGGGATTCTACTCCTTTGATACCTAGCTTTGTTAAACCCTCCTCCTATGGGGCAATTTCTTTTAAAATGTCCTTTCTGATTGCAATTATAGCATGTTTTTTGCTTGGTATCTAAAGCCTGTTTTACTTCAGCTGCCATGACTTGTCCTTGTTCATCAATGTCTCTACATAATTTAATATATGTGTTTAAATCTTCATGTTTCCACGGTCTAATGACCTCTTTGCAGCAACGATTTGCTTGGTCATAAGCCAGTTGTTTTATAAATGGCATTGCCTGTTCTGTATTTTCAAATGTCTTAGAGGCTGTTTCAATAAGTCTAGCTACAAAGTCAGCGTAGGGCTCATTAACTCCTTGTATTATCTTAGATAGTTGACCTTGTAAATCCCCTTGTCCTTTCAAAGTTTTCCATGCCTTAATTGCATTTATAGCGATCTGAGCGTATACGCCAGGATCATATCTAATCTGTTGCCTCTGACCCTCATAAGGTCCTCTTCCTAATAGCATTTGTATATCTCTTTCAGGGTAACCTGCTGCTTCATTTCGCCTAGCTGTCTCCCTGCAAAATTCCTCATTGGCAATTTTCTATAATAAATATTGTCCTCCATTTAGCACAGAGTGACACACGCTAGCACAATCTTCTGGTGTTAAGTCCCAGCTGGTAATAGATTCGACCATTCTTAGAGTAAAGGGAGCGGCAGGGCCGTAGGTTTGTATAGCTTCCTTTAATTGCTTTACTATTTTGAAATCTAAGGCATGGTAAACTCGTTCCCTTTCTTCTCCCCGCTCAACTACAGGGCATGCTAACTTTTGGGGTCCTGCCTCAGGATTCCGTTCATCACCTATGGAAACTGAGGGCTGCTCAGCTACAGGTGAAGCTGTTGGTTGAATTACGCCATCTGGTGATGGAACAGAGTTAGTAGTAGCCTCCCTATCTGAGGGCCGTTTTTTTCCTAAGCTTGCCTTCTTCAAATTTTCTTCTGTCTGACTAGCTTGAGGGACCTTTTGTTTTGCTTGACCCAATATGTTTTCTGCCATAGCCTGGACCTCTAACAATTTACTTAACAGTCTTTCGGTTTGTTTTCTACTAGATTCTAATCTACTATAAAGGTAACGTAACCCAATAAGGTAGGATTGAAGAAAGCCAAAACAGAATGAAACAGAAACGGAGAGGAGGAAAATGATTATATCAATTTTTTCTTTCTCAGGGCCGAATAACTTCAAACCTTGAGCCAACCATTTTTCCCAATTCGCCTGAAAAAATTGTAAGGCTAGAGAGCCTGAAATAAAAGCAGAATAAATCAAAACAAAAATACCCATTCTGTCGCCTTTCCTTAGGGGCGAGCGATATTACTCACCTTTAAATTTTAGGCGTTCTTCGTACGGGCCACCAAAATGCTGCAGGCTGCATGGCGGGGGCCGCGTGAGCCTTAGCTCCGCTCCTGCCCGCCTCTGTTTTCACCTGCCACCTTCCTGCTGGGCGCTTCCGCAGGTCGCTGTCAGTGCACGCCAGCTTGCGATCCTGCAACCCGGCTGAGCAAAAAAAAAAAAGCCAGTCAAATTGAAACAAAGTTTTATTTTGAGAGAGGCCGTGTGCGTCCCCCTAACAAGCCGATCCGCACACACGGGTTTCTCTATTGGACACGGGGGGCTCCACTTCCCCCGGAACAACCTCCAACCATCCTTTCCCAACCAATGGGAACTCTCCAGGATTCTTGTAACTTGAGATACCAAATGGGCCTAGGTGAATAGTAGGAGTCCAATTTCCATATGAATGTAATACTTTTGCAGTGGCTCCTAGCACATGGTAAACCATAACCCTAATATTACCATTAGAAGTATAACTGGTTGGAATGAATGATTGTGTATCAATATTAGATTTCCTATATATTTTCAGATATCAAATCAATCCATTATTTAAATTGGAACCAGTTATATTATTTACTCACAGTATGGTCTATTCATGCATTATCTCTCTATTCATAGACACAGGGTACACCTATTTGTGCCTCCAATTACTAATTAATACGTCTTCAAGATATTGCTCCCAGAAATGGTGAAAGAAATACTCATGTCACCTGATCTACATATACATTTTATCACAGTGATATTCTAGACACAAAATGCAAAGTTCACACTTATGTTTATATCAAAGGATGAATGGAAAGTGAGCATGGATTACTAAAAACATCCTTGTCCAGGTTTCCTAAGGCTCTCAAATGTCAATCCTATTGATGACTACACAGTTACTTCTTCCTAAGATTATATATTCACCCACAACCCTGTTTTAACTATCTAATCCTATCACTCACTTTACACTTTGCCTGATTTCATAATGTCTCTATGGATATCAGCTTTTCTACCTAATTTCCCCAGTTCATCATTGTGACTGACTCTTCGTATGTGCTGACATTTACATTCACTCTCTAACTGACACCCTACTGCTAAAGAACTTTTGGTCCAAATTTTATACTCACTCTTCTTCCTAAACCTACTGACTGTCTTCCTAATCCTACCTACTATAGCTTATATTCTTATATTCTCTTCCACATTCAATCATCCAAGGTACAAGGTCTTATGCCATTGTATATCAATTGATCTGAAAAATCTGTGCAGATTGTAATTCAAACCTAAGTATCCCAATCAAGGGAACAATGCCCTTCTGGGCTTCAAATCTTACTTAGATTTCTGTTTTCATACAGATATTTCACCTATATATTATTATAAATATCACTGGTTCTCAATACCATTCTTCACCCAGGAGAATTATTCCTAACCCAAATAGAACATGTTCTTACCCCTAACCATACACTGTTCCCTCAATCCAAGTTTACAAAAGAGCAGGGACAGAGTTGGTCTTACAATACGGTAATATAGGGCATCTGCCACCTGCTGAGAACCTCAAAGGTCCAATCAGAAATGATCCCTGATGAAGATGTAGGCAGCTATGAAGGACCTGAGAGAGCAAAAGTCATCTTCCATGGCAAACAACCTGGTCAGGATGAAGGGATGTGTCTGAATGAGCCTCTCTGTTCTTAATGTAGAGAAGATAGACTAAACCAGGCCTGTGTGGACAGCTTTTCCTGGGTGCCCATGGTGGATATACCATTCTAACTTGTGAAAGTGTCACAGGAAGCAGGGGCAGCCTCTATCTCATGGGACCCTTGGAAGCAACTGCTAGGACAATGTGGTTGCCAAGCAAGTGACCTCATTCAGTTCCTGAAGGAAGTGACCTCACCTCACTTCCTTGGTGATGGAACTCTCTGATCTTGGGAACCAGGAAGCCTGGCACCCAGAGCCAGTCCCAGTCCCAGTCCCAGTTGGCTCACTTGTTTGGATTTACCAAAGACAGAGTCAGTCTTTCTTGGTACCTACTGATGTGAGCATGGCCAAATTCCAGGAAAGCTCTGAAGAGGGGAGTTTCCTGAGGAAGCAGGTATTGAGTAGCTGACTGTTGGCTCCTGACAACTTCACAGACTTGGCTAAGGAGGCCAGATCACTGCAAAGGAAGCTAAAGCTCCTGATAACAACATATATATCAAGTGCTTAACCTCAGAGCCAGTTTCCCATGAAGTCTTTAGGCCAGCAGAGCTCCATGTTTCTGGAGTGTTTACCCTGTCCCTTACTTATGGAAACTCCTCTACCATTTCCAAGGTTGTGAACTCCTGAGCATTTTCCATTGCAGATATGTATTCACAGATTTTCTAACTCTTCTCCTCAAATTGTGTCTTACTTAGGGCAAAAGTAATGTCAAGGCATTGTTCTGGATGAGAGTGGGAAGATATTTCTTTAGCTCCTAATTGCATACACATTGGATTCATTTTCCTATTTTCCATTGGAAATACTGAATCCCTGACAGTAACCCATACCCTACTAGACTCTGATTAGGAATCCTGATATAATGGAGGAAAATAGCCCAAACAGAATAGAAATACAAGCTTTTCAGAAGAGGCATGGTGTATAGTTGGAATTACCTTTTGCATTATACTGGCTAAGTGTTATAAATCTAGTCCATTTTAAAAGAAGTAGTTCTCCATGTGTTTGTAAATTAAAAAATATGTGAATTCCTGTCTCCCCTTCTCTGTAGCCTATTCAGCACATGTATTTTTACATGCACATATAGAATCCTACCTGGCATCCCATGTACATCTTTGTGAGGTGGCTGAATTGGCAGATAAAAATTTTGAGAAGAGATCACTCTTCCTAAAGCCTGTTGGAACTAAAACTTCAACCTATGGGTGAGCTTTCTACGTGAACATCATGATACATAAATCCATGTTCAGTAATGTAAATATTTTTGGATCTCTGGATGATATGTATTTCATGATGAATTTTGATTGGCATATATATTTCTACTTTTTATTGTCTGTGTTTGTTTTGTATATATATATATATATATATATATATATATATATATATATATATATATACACACACTCTCCAGAATTTTCAAAATATGAAATATATGTGTCTTAGTATACACTTCCTAAAATCATTCATGTTCATGTATGTGGATTTATAATCAACTTTTCACAACATTATTCTCAGAAATATTCATTCAACTGAAATACATATTTGTTTGTTAGTACTTAAAACTAACTTCAGTGAATGGTTCATAGAAATCCTAATATTTCTAAAGTATAGCATCAATGCAAGTAAATTCCTATGAGACATGATGTGTATTTTGACGTTCCTTTTTATTCTACATTGGTATATTACTATTTCTTCCATTGATGCACATCATTGGATATATATTTCGTCCACATGTTCCCAAATTTCCAGGTATTTGGTTCACTTTCAATCATTTCCTGCTTCGGAACACATGTACTCCTGTATGTTTCTGGACTGGTCTTTTCAGGAGACTTCTTTCCAAACACATTATTTTCGATTTCCATAATCACTTTTCAAACAAAACTCACACACCCTTTATGGTAAACCATAACCCTAATATTACCATTAGAAGTATAACTGGTTGGAATGAATGATTGTGTATCAATATTAGATGTCCTGTATATTTTCAGATATCAATTCAATCCATTATTTAAATTGGAACCAGTTATATTATTTATTCACAGTATGGTCTATTCATGCATTATCTCTCTATTCATAGACACAGGTTACACCCATTTGTGCTTCCAAATACTAATTAATACGTCTTCAAGATATTGCTCCCAGAAATGGTGAAAGAAATACTCATGTCACCTGATCTACATATACATTTTATCACAGTGATATTCTGGACAGAAAATGCAAATTTCACACTTATGTTTATACCAAAGGCTAAATGGAAAGTGAGCATGGATTAGTAAAAACATTCTTGTCCAGGTTGCCTAACGCTCTCAAATGTCAATCCTATTGGTGACTACACAGTTGCTTCTTTTTAAGATTATATATTCACCCACAACCCTGTTGAAAATATCTAATCTTAGCACTCACTTTACACTTTGCCTGATTTCCTAATGTCTCTATGGATATCTGCTTTCCTACATAATTTCCCCAGTTCATCATTGTGACTGACACTTCACAGGTACTGACATTTACATTCACTCTCTGACACCCTACTGCTAAAGAAATTTTGGTCCAAATTTTATACTCACTCTTCTTCCTAAACCTACTGACTATCTTTCTAATCCTACCTACTATCACTTTTTGACTGGATATTCTCTTCCACATTCAATCATCCAAGGTACAAGGTCTTATGCCATTGTATATCAATTTATCTGAGACATCTGTGCAGATTGTAATTCAAAGCTAAGTATCCCAATCAAGGGCACAATGCCCTTCTGTGCTTCAAATCTTACTTAAATTTCTGTTTTCATACAGATATTTCACCTATATATTATTATTAATATCGCAGGTTCCCAATACCATTCTTCACACAGGAGAGTGATTCCTAACCCAAATGGAACATGTTCTTACCCCTAACCATACATTGTTCCCTCAATCCAAGTTTACAAAAGTGCAGGGACAGAGTTGGTCTTACAATACAGAAATGCAAGCAGAAATGATCCCTGCAGAAGATGTAGGCAGCTATGAAGGACCTGAGAGAGGAAAAGTCATCTTCCATGACAAACAACCTGGTCAGGATGAAGGGATGTGTCTGAATGAGCCTCTCTCTTCTTAATGTAGACAAGCTGGACCAAACCAGGCCTGTGTGGACAGCTGTCCCTGGGTGCCCATGGTGGGTATACCATTCTAACTTGTGAAAGTGTCACAGGAAGCAGGGGCAGCCTCCATCTCATGGGACCCTTGGAAGCAACTGTTAGGAAAAAGTGGTTGCCAAGCAAGTGACCTCATTCAGTTCCTGAAGAAAGTGACCTCACCTCACTTCCTTGGTGATGGAACTCTCTGATCTTGGGAACCAGGAAGCCAGGCACCCAGAACCTGTCCCAGTCCCCCAGAGCCTGTCCCAGTCCAAGTCCCAGTCGGCTCACTTGTTTGGATTTACCAAAGACAGAGTCAGTCTTTCTTGGTACCTACTGATGTGAGGATGGCCAAATGCCAGGAAGCTCTGAAGAGGGGAGTTTCCTGAGGAATCAGGTATTGAGTAGCTCACTGGTGGCTCCTGACAACTTCACAGACTTGGCTAAGGAGGCCAGATCTGAGAGAGGACAGGCCATTTTTGGGTAACATAGTCAGATGACATTCCGGATAGTCACAGACCTACTTGGGGGAATGAGGTGCCTTTGTGGGTGTGTGTGTGAGTTTGTGGTTTTGTCTCATGTTCTGAGAATAGGTAGGAAAGGCAGTTTGTTTGGTTTGGAGTGGACTGTCTCTAGTAAGTTTTTGATAAAACGAGTGTTTCTCTGTCTGTGTATCCCACTGAGTCCCTGGTTGTAGACATGAGAAAAGAGAATGCATCAATGGATGTGTTCTGTCTAGTAGAAAACTTCCCAGCATTCACCCTGCCCAAGTTATGAATTTGCTGCAGCTTGACTTATGGATGGGCATAAACCACTATCTTCCTAATTTCCTGTTTTTTTCCTGAATTCTGGCTAGTCTCCAGAATATGCTCATGGTTTTGTGTCCAAAATATGTACCTCCTCCTATCTCTGTGACGTGGCCATGTACTGGATAACTGAAGGAAATGGGGAGCATCTCAGGAAACTCATATATCAGGGTGACCACTAAAGTGTCAGTGGAGAAACCCTGCTTTGGGCCTTTTGCTTACCTATTGTTCTGTTGCCCTGAATGTCAGGAAGGTCTTTGCCTCAGGCCAGCCCTTTGTTAAGCCTGAAGAAAACAGATTTCAAATGGAAATATGTTTGCATCACCTGTGGCTTTTTGTTTAATTGCTTTGCAAAGGGTTGTGTCTGAATCAGCCTCTTGGCCCTGTGTGAGGCTGTGGCTTAGATTCTCAGCACCTGATGGATTAAAGAAAGATCCCATGTGTGCATCGAAAGCCAAAATGGCAAAAAGAGCAGTCATTGTGAATGAAGTCTCTTGCCTTCCTCTGTAAGGTTCCTGACCTCCATCAAGTAAGAATAGGGATTCTTTGGGTCAAATGAGTTCTTCAAAGCCCTGCAGATGCTAGCCCATAGTTGCTTGGGTTTTCTCATGACTGTAATTCACAGAAAGAATCTATGCCTGACTGTCAGTAGGCTTCAAATTGGAGAAGCAGAGCAGTATGAAATGCAGGCATATTTGCTCATTCCAGCTTTACAGAAAGGGTGTCCAGGTACCCTGAGATTAGGCAAATGAGGAGCAAGGGAGATTATTTTTGACACTGTCTTGGGCTGCGCCCCTCATGGAAACCACCAGCCAGAGGTTATGATGAGTGTCTATATGGAAGAAGATGAGGGCCATGTGACAGTGTTTTGGTTTCAATTGTGCTAATTTGTGTGGCGGTTGGAAGGGATAACTGGGTCCACCTGGGCTTGAATTCTGGATTGATTTCTTTTGGAGACTGAGTTCTGGATCTTAACTCAGAGAAGTATTGCCACTAATTGTTTTGGGATTTTAGGATGCCACACATGAGAGTCGCCCTTGGAAACTGAGATCTAGGCCCAGGGTGGCTTTCCACAGAGCAGTGGGAATCTCAGCCAGGATATCACATGATTTTATTCTTAGAGACCTGGCAGCCATAGTTGAGAGTCAAAACACACATAAACCTCACATTGTAGACCTCAAGGGGCCTGGCTTCATGTGACCTTTTGGCCACTCTTGGCAAGCCTTGCTTCTGAGTGTTTCTCCAGAGCTTTCATTGAAATGAGCTTCCTCACCATTTAATGGTTCCTGAATGAATACAAACCCATAGTGCCTTCAACTTCATCCTTAAAAAATGGCTTGATAAGTACCATGAAATTTTTGAAATTCCCATGACCAAGTGGCACTGGAGAACCTTTGGATGTCTTGTTTGCTTAACATGAGTGTACCCAATGGTGCCTTGATTGACTGGGTTTCATGAAAATTGTGTAGAACAGAGATTCCAGTAAGTTGGAGCCTGCTGATTAGTGGGCCCAGAGCAGTGGTGTGCAGGTGTGTAATAAAACATTTGTGGTGGGGCCATGTGGATCTGCCAGTGGCTTTCAAATGTCTTGTGACTAACATGGTGCAGCCAGCAGACCCTTATATGTAAAGGCATCTTGTTATATAGAGAGGTTTCAGGGCAATGTTCAGAATCATTTTACTATGGTCAAGAAGGCAAGCTCTGTGGGATAGAAGCCTGGTTGGTGCATTCTCCTAGGACCCTGAGTCAGCACACGTGACAGAACTCCCTCTAGCACTGTGTACCAGTTGAACTCCTTGTATTTTATGAAGCCAATAGGAAACTTCCAGTGAAGCAGCAAGAAACACCATGAAAAGTGGAGGATGACCAAATGGCCTTACAGTCCACACGGGGAGATACTTAGACCCCAGTGGCCACAGTTTACCTACAAAGAGAGAATTCAGCTCTGCTGCCTCATGTTCATTGGAAAATCAGAAACCAGGTCCTCCAGGTCACATAGATGCAGACCAAGCTTTGATGGTTTCACTACAAAAGAAGCTAAAGCTCCTGACAACAACACATATTTCAAGTGCCCAGCCTCAGAGTCAGTTTCCCAAAAAGTCTTTTGGCCAGCAGAACTCCATGTTTGTGGAGTGTTTACCCTGTCCCTTACTTATGGAAACTCCTTTACCACCTCCAAGGTTGTAAACTCTTTAGCATTTTCCATTCCAGATATGTATTTAAAGCTCATATTTTGTCTCTCTTCTTATGTATGTTCTTAAGGGTGTACATCTTCCTTCAAGGACCTTCTAAATAGAATCTTTCAAATGTTGGCATTTATTCATTCCACCTGTCCCTTTACAAACAAAGTTCTATGCTTTTGCTGGGAGTAGCCTAGTTCACATCATTCCCTGACCTCGTGGTGCTCACACTCACATAAGGAAAGACAGAAAAAACATGCACACATATGTTAGGTCGTGGTAGTTTCTGAGTTATTCAGGTTCATGTGGTTTTTTTAATATTTATTTTTTAGGTGTAGTTGGACACAATACCTTTATTTATTTATTTTTATGTTGTGCTGAGGATTGAACCCAGGGCCTCATGCTAGATGAGCTCTCTACTGCTGAGCCACAGTCCTAGCTTCTCGAGGTACATTTTTAAAGTTTTAAACATATGGTGAATTTTCATGTGACTACCAATTTGGGAACAGTCTTGGTCCATTTTCTGTAGCTATAACAGAATACCTGAAACCAGAAAAGTTAAAGAACTGACATTTATTTCTCACAGTTCTGGAAGTCAGGTAGTCCTAGTTCAAGACACCTGCAAGTCTGATGTCTAGTGAGGTCCAGGTTTCCACTTCCAAGAGGGCACCTTAAACACTGAAGGCCAAAGTCACATTTTCATGACAGCATTCATGCATTCTGAAGGGTCCACTCTTTTGGCTTAATTACCTCTCAAATCCCTGCCTCTCAGTGCTCATCACATTCTAGAGTGAGGTTTGACCCTGGGAATGGGGGTTGCTTTTCTGTTTCCTACCTGGTTTTAGAATGTTTTCTAAATGTTACTAATGCTTGCTTTATCACCAATCTATGGTCCATTTTTGTTCATATTCCATATGAGTCAGAAGAAAATACAGTCTCTAAATCTTTGGCATAGTGTTGCTAACATTTTTATCACATTCTACTTCTTTCTACTTCTCCTCTAACATATGGGAAATCAGTCTGTGTCCTGATCCTGTGGGATGCTTTTAAAGGCTTGACTGCTTCACTGCCTTCCCAAGACAGAATAGATGGCTTAGGGAACCAAGCCAGGGAAGCAAAGACTGGGTCCAAGTGGCACCATGCCTATGCCGGTGTCTGTGGCAGACATTACTAATCAATCACAGAGCTTAGCCCAGTAGGCCTGGCAAGGGTTAACCCATTCGAGCCAGCATGTGAATAAAAGCATCCAGTGGAAAGAACTGCTTTGGGGAAGCAACCTTTATATTGTGCCTTGGGAATTCAGACCTCTTCTTGAAACTTCTTTGTAAGTGTGTCTGATAGATGTATCAGAAATTCGAACTGTTGATTGTCTCACACCAGGGTTAGCATTTGCAGAAGGGAATGGACGCTGGAGCATATCTCTGTATCAAGCCAGCAGCAGACATTTCTGACCCTTCCCGCTGTGTTTTTTCTTCTGGTCTGAATTCAGACAGGGCACACGAGACCATGCTACCACTTAATTTGATTTGACAAGTACGGGGAAGCCTTTGATCATTCCTGATTTCCTGGGCTTTGATTTGAATAATATGTGCCCCCTTTATGTATACAACTTTTATCCTTAGAAATCAATGGTGGCCCATCTCCTCTGAAGTCAAAATAGGGATGGATTTCTACAGGTATTTGAAGCATTTGCTCTTTTTCTCCTTAAGTCGTATTCCAGAAAGGACATTCATTTATGGACTTGCAAAGGAAATCTTACTCCTATTCTGGACATCACCAAAGACAGCAGAGTCTAGTTTCTAAGGATGGAGTTCAAAATAAACAGACAGTGATTCAGCAGAGAAAGAAATGCATGCTGTCCCTCGTGGGTGGGGAGGGTGGTGATCTGAAATAGATATTACGGGACACAGAAATCTGGAGACCAGAACTTCCAAGACAGAGGGAAGAGCAGGCCAGCTTTCAGGGGACCAGCACAGCTCCTTCTTAGAGGGAGACATGGAGCATGGAGGGGGCATGACACGTAAGAATGGGACTTCCTTGGACAGGCCGGCCGAGCATTCACTGTGGAGTTACACTGTTCATTTAGACACTGTTCATATCAGCACACCCTGGATAGGCTTCTAGAACTTCACCAGGTAATGAGAGGACAGGAGGAGGGAGAAGAAACAAAGGACTCTTTGGAAGCATTAAATAAATGTCTGCAGCCGTGGTTATCTCCTGACCAAGGACAGAAAGAACAGACCACAGACAGGGTGGGGTTGTGAAAATCAGAGACCACTGCGATGGACATTGAGCAAGACGAGGTACTGCTGAGAATAGGGGAGGGAAATTAAAATCAACACCCCTGCCCACCTGAGCTGCAAACACCACCCCTTTTTTTGGCACCTTCATCATGCACCCTGGACAGAAGACATTCAACAGTCAGCTGCAGAAGTATACTGACGTATGGGCCCCCTGCTTCTGTTTCTAGTTCCTCCATATTTTATAATTTATTTAGGGGCAAAAATGCTTTTAATGATGCCAGTGTGCCTCGTTTCTGCACCTTAAGGAAAAGAGAATGGCTGGCCTACAGGATGGGGATTATTTTGTTGCTGTGCAATTTGGCTCCTGCTCTAAAGTGAAGCACGTATTCTCCCTCCTGTGTATTTTGAGTTGGAGACTTTAAGTAAATGGGAAGTGGCTGATTTTACTTCTGAATGCAGCCAGCCTTTGCTGGCACAAGCATGGATGTGGCCCAATCAATTTTGCACTCATGCCGAGAAGGGATTTGCTCAAGTTTGAGGAACGTCTGAGTGCATTTATCTTGACTGGGTGCACACACCAGAGCCAGGCCTTTGACAGTGTCCTGTTTCTCCAGGGCTGGCTGCAAGAGTCCCTGATGAGGACCTTTGCAGCCTGGCTAGATCCTTCCATCCTTAAGTTACAGCAGTGGGTCTTTAACACTCCATCGTCTTTGTAATTTATAGGTTTGTTTTTAGAAGTCTAGCTCTGGAAAATTTGAGAGTTTATTAAGTAAATCTTCATTAGATGGTTAAATGGCCTCCATAAAGTTACCCAACAGAGTGTACAAGCATCAGGATCTGAACCCATCTATTGACCCACATTTGCACAGTGGCTTCCCTCTCAGTCTTTCTCCTTCTGAGTATTTCCCTTCTCTTCTCTGTCATAAATTCTGTATGTCAGTAGCTCTATGGCTCGAAGAGGGTGGTAAACATCTTCTTGTTCAATTATCTCAGGAGTTTTTCCCCTTTCATGTCAGCAATTAAATTAATGAAGAAAAAAAAGTTCACTTTCTAAAGCTAAAGAGACACAGTCAAGCTTGAAGTAAATAAAAAAGAAACGTGACCAACTTGTTAACTATCAGGGAGGCCGTGGGCCTCAGAATCAGAAGACATGGCTGGAGGCCCAATGCCAATGAGCGACTGGCTGGTGACCTGGAGAAGGGTCACCCTCACTCCCTGAGCTACAGTGTCCCAGGAGCCAGGCTTTGCCATTTCACTGTGGGAGGATCAGATGACATGGAGTTTGTGAAGCAGACTCCCGTGGCCAGCCCCTTCCCTCTCCCCTGCCACTTTCCCAGGAAAGCAAATGATTGAGTAAGCTGCCTGTGTCCTGTGGGTCTTTGTTTTCCCAGAGCCTAGACCATTGAAGATGCTAGAATAGATCAAAAGGAAGGAAGAGTGAATAGGTGATCAGTGAGAGTTACTGGGTTTTGATCTCACTCTTGGGTTGGGTAGTTTAGGTCCCAGGAAAAGAGCAATATCGGTGGATGGAGACCGTCCTGCTGCAGAGCTAGTCCGTGGGACAGCAGAATGGACATCACCATGGAGAGATGGTAGGAAGTGCAGGCTCTTGGGCCCCTCCCTGGTTCTACGGAGTTGGGATCTGCCTTGTTAACAAGACCCCAGAGAGCCAGGCAGGTGGTGCTCCCTGTAATCCCAGTGACTCAGGAGGCTGAGGCAGGAGGATCATTAGTTCAAGGCCAACCTTAGCAACTCAACAAGCCCCTAAGCAACTGAGCAAGACCTTGTCTCAAAATTTAAAAAAAGGACTAGGGAACTGGGTACGGTGATGCACACCTGTCATCCCAGCAACGCGGGAGGCTGAGGCAGAGGATGGCAAGCTCAAAGCCAGCTTCCACAACTTAGTGAGGCCTAAGCAACTCAAGGAGACCCACCTTGTCTCTAATAAAATGCCCAAAAGGGCTGGGAATGTGGCTTGGTGGTTAAGCGCCCCTGGGTTCAACCCCTGATACCAAAAGAAGGAAAGTCCCAGGGAACCGTATGTGCATTAAAGTTTGAGTACAGAGCCCCTGACGGTGAGCACAAGAGTAGGAGATTGACCTGCTGCACTGACCCAGGCCACCTTCACCTGGCTTTGGTCTCAGGGGAAGCCCAGCATGAGAGCAAGAACAGAGAAGGGCAAGTAGGTCTTTGCTGCTCTGAGGTGGGGAACAGCACATTCATGACAGGTCAGTGGGGACACATTTCCCCTTCTGTTGACACACAGCAATATCCTGTTAGTGGCACTCTTCCTCCAAATCCACTGAAGACTGTGCTGCGCAGGGTGCAGAGCTCAGCAGGGTGCAGAGCGGGGCCCCTGGCCACAAGGGCCTTGCAACAGCCCGGTCAGCAGCCGAGGTCCTGGGCCGTGTCCTTAGTTGCTCTGGGCGCACAGGTAGGCATGGAGAGCTGGGGTTCAAGTTCCGCGCTCTAGATTCTGCAGTGCTGCGTCTCAACAGCTGCTCTCCCCTCCCTTCCAGCTGCACTCCAACTCGGCTGCCGGGTCCCTCCTGCAGACCCTGCCACGAGAATCAAGAAGCAGGCACCTCCTCCCCTCTGACCACTAGGAGACCCCAAACCGCAGTGGTGTGCCAGCCAGACCGCAGGGGCCCCCTGTGTCACCCCAGCACCCCCTCCCCCTTGCTGGCCAGAGTGAACATTCTCTGAAGGGTCTTTTTCTCAGGGCGCAGAGCCCTGCTGACTCCAGGTAAAAGTGAATTCTTCTTCCTTCGGTCTCTGCCTCTATTCCAGAGAAACAGATTTTACTCTGGGCAGAAAAAAAAAAAAAGAGAATAATTTATTTCCAGGTACTTTTCCTCTCAGGCCTTTGTGCTTGAGGAGCGGGGACCCTGTGAGAGGCCGAGGGGGTAAAGCACTCTGGGCTCGAGAGAGGCTGAGGCTCTAGTCTCCAGGGCTGTTTGCCCTGGGGCGAGATGATGAACCTCTCTGTGCCTCGGTTTCTCCTAATGCACAGCAGAGATGATGAGAGCATCCACTTCTTCTGGGTTTTGTGAGCATTAAGTGAGTTTATATTTGAAAACTGCTGAGAACATGCCGGCCACACCAGGTCTTAGTAATAAGTCTTTTAAGTCTTTGTTAAATAATATCCTTCTCTTGTCTTCACATCTGGGTCACCAACACGTAAGCGTCCAGTAAGTGACTTTCAATTGAAGGAGGGAGGGAGGGAGGGAGCCGAGTCTCAAGGGACATCTTCTTTGGCTCTTTCTCTGTGGCTAGGGGACTGGCACTAAAACTTCAAGGATGACAAAGCATTTGCCCGATGACCCTGCAGCCCCTGGGTATTTCCCATCTCGTTCCCGCGCTCTCCTGGCTGTTGGGTGACAACAGGATGGGTCATTCCCTACCCTTACCCCGCGGTCCCCCAGGCTGGGCACAAAAATGCCACCCAAGGAGCTCCTCCTCCTTCAGGCCAATGTCAGCGGGGCTGCCCCCTGCAGAGCCTGTGGGGGGTGCACCTGGGGCCCCCAAAATAACAGGCCCCTGCCCCAGCATGTAGGTCCTCGCTGGGCCAAGCAGCTGGCTTTCTGTCTGTCTGCGGCCCGCCCCTTTTCATCTTGAAGGAGAGACAGCCTGTCAAAGCGGCCCCGGGGCTGGCTGCCTGCAAGGCTTCCAAAGGGCAGAGATTTTATTTTTCTTTGCTCCTTGTGGTTTTCTGAAGAGACACTGCACCCTGTGAGCATTGGTAGGAGGAGCGGCGGAGGTTGTGCATGGCACCCCTGCTGGAAACCAGGTCCCTGCCCAGGAGCTGCTCAGCGCAGCACAGGGTGGCGCCAGCACCTCCTAAGCCCATGGGCCGGGCTGCCTCTTTATCAAGTGCTTCTGATAAGGGAGAGTTTGCAGAGTGTTCAGAATCTCCTAGATGGTTCATTCAAAGTCATCATGTCTTACCCACACTGGGAACTCAATCTATTATATGCATACACACACACAATAAATAAATGAATAAATGTTCAATACCAATCCTTTCAATCAATTCTCTGTCATTTAAATACTTTTTGTAGGGCCATGGAGTACTCAGTGGTAAAGCTCTTGTCTTTCATGTACAAGGCCCTTGGTTCAATCCCTAGCACTAGAAAGAAAGAAAAAGAAGAATGAAAAAAAGCCCCTTTGTGTACATTAATATATATATATATATATATATATATATATATATATATATATATATATATATATATATATATATATATATATCAGTCAGGTTGAGATGAGTTATGCTACAGTAATAAACAACCCCATATCTCCGTGGCTTGAAAAATGTTCCTCAGGGTCAGCAGGGGGAGGGAGGGTGCTCTCTCCAGGACCCAGGCACCTGGAGAATCCAGTTAGAATGTTGCCAGCATCATGGCAGAAAAGAAGAAATGCATGGAAAGAATCTTGAGCATTAAATAAGCTAATACATTTGAGTTAATATATGAGTTAATATATGTAGAATATGTGTTAATAAATGTAATATGTGTTACTTCTCTAATTCTTAAATTTCCATTCCTGCCTACACTTTATTGGATAAAACCAGTCACATGCCTTAGTGCCCTTGTGAAGAATGGGTCACATTCAATGGATGGTGACATCTGATGGGCCCATTTGTTACACTGTTGTACCTGTGATTCCTCACACCTACTTCTTCTGTAGGTTTGATGTTATGTTATAGATAACTTTTTTTTGTATTTGTTTTTGAAGCACCGTGTGATTTTAAGAATCATTATTGGAAAGGGAGCGATGAAGCGGTAATACCCATCAATTGCTCTAGGATTTCTCAGCATGGAGGCATCAATAACGCTATGATAGTAATATAGAAAATACCCCACCTCTGTTTTCCTGTACAGTGAGGAGCTGTTTATAGCTCTGATTTCAAAGAAGAACATTAAGCTCCTCTACCCAAGCACAGTCACCAGCCCTGAGTCCCACAGAAGAGTGTTCATTCTGCAGGAAGGATTCTAAAGCTGAGGGGGACAGGGGAGCAGCCACAGAGCACTGGAGTGGGAGGAGAGGAGGTGGGGGGGCAGAGGGGGAATGCACACGACCTTCACGTGCAGCAGGATGAACCGGAAGGAAGCAGCATGTGTCCCCTTATGAGCTTGTACAGAAGGAAAGCTTGGGATCTCAGAAGCAAGACGTGGTCACACCGATTAGATTGACACAGCACAGGGCCCCTGACTCACGTAATCCAGACCAGGACGACTCCCTTAGCCGATGCCTTGAGCAATCCGTGCCGCGTTCTCAGTGAACAACTGGAGACTGAGACGGTTTGGGGAGTCTGAATAATCCATATCTCCTCTGGAAGTGCCCAACCATGAAATATCTTTTGGACCCTAGGATCCTTCCTCGTGGTCACCACTGATGGTGCGGGGGAGTCACTGGGTCTGAGATGAACTAGTCCGCAGTCCTGGCTGGTCCAGTTGGGTCTGTTTCTTAAGAGTTTAAAGTAAAAGCCACAGAGCAAACATGTAAATTGCTTCGTCTGACGAAAGCTGGTCCCTCATTGGTTCATTCACTCAACTGATTTATATTGAGTGTCCACCGGGGGAGACGGGACCCACAGTTCCTACTTCACAGTCTCCGTTTCCATGTGGCCCAAGTCCTTCATCTTACATCCTGGTGGTTCAGGAGAGCAGCAGGAATGATTTGATGCTCCTTATTCTGAAGCTCAGACCCTATTAATTGTTTTGCCATTTTAATAAATTTTTTAAAAATTTAAATGGCATCATTTCCCCAAGTGCGGTTCTATAAAGACATCTGGCTTGAAAGCCTCTTCTGATTATTTCAATGAAGAGCGAAGAGAAGGGGGGAAAGTGGAACATTCCATTCCTCCCCCACCTCCTGACAGCTAATTTTGACTGCAAGTTCTGCGTTTCACATAAGGAAAGAGTTCCCGGGTTCACATCCGCCGTCCCCGTCTATCACAAAGCACGGAGCACAGGCAAACACACAAGCCTTGGCAGATGCTTTGGGCATGTGAGAAACGCAGAGACAGACACTAAATATCACTCCTGCACAGTGCCCTAGGGTGGGCCCCCATCTCGATTGTCACAGTTTCCAACCCAGGTTTTCTGGGGGAGTTCCAACTTAAAATAGCCCCTTTTGCTGTCCCCAGAGGCACCGATCTTTTGCAGATTGCACGTCCAATTTCTGGTTTAAGAAGCGCTATCACTTTACCAACATGTACCCTTGGATGTGCTCTGGGGGTGCCCCCGAGCCGGCTGGCCACTTCTGCAGTGAGAGGCCTTCTTATCTGAAATTGTATGAGGATAAATTAAATAACTGAAAGGAGGAGAGACGGGCGGAGGAAAGAAGAGAAAGGTTAGGCGAGGGCACCCCACCTCATTTTAATGATCTTCAAATTCCTAGGAATAGTCACTCTGCGGTGACTGCCCCATATAATGGTTCCCTAAAGACTCTGAAATTGCCACCTGATTAATGCCTCATATTTCCAGCCAGAGATATCGCTGAAAAGATATTCAGTTAATGGTGTTCACGGTGGCTGGAATCATTAGGTAGTACAGCATGATGTGTCCTCAGAGCTTCTCGGGGCTTGGCACATAATAGATGCTAATTTAAGGGATGGAAAGTATAGAATCCGATCTTTGAGTTGATAAGGCCAATCCCAAGGATGAGCACATTCTTCTTTTACCTTTCTATGCTCAAGTGTGGTCAGCGTTGGTTTGGCTGCTGCTTATCTAGGGTGCTTGGCCAACTCTGCAGCAGGAGGGCTGTTATGAATCTTCCTATCACAATTATTTTTGTGAGACCAGGCCATGTGCCTCCGCCCAGCGGCCCTGGGCAGACTCTAGTTGAGAGCGTCTTTTGAAAGCCTCTCAGGTCTGGCATTTGGAAATCCATCCAGGTTCACGGTCATAGGCAAGCAGAGCCCACACTAAACCTGTCACAGGGAGCAACCAGAGACCCACTCAGAGGTTTCATCCTAAGGAAACGCTGTTCATTTCTCTTTGCTCCCTCCTGGGCTCTGAGCTTCCTTCCCAGTTGCTAAAGGTCAGTCTTGTCTTTTGTTCAGTAACTGGGAAGTCTTGTATGGGATTTAGCCTCCATTGGTTGTGCTGTATATTGTATTTTTGTGTCTCCTTTTTGACTCTTTGTTTTTTTTTTTAAAGAATAAGATGACGGCTTTAGACCTTCTTTTTAGAGTGACTAACATCTTGATTTGCTTGGGATTTCCCAGTTTTACCACTGAAAGTGACACACAGTGGACGCCTGGGAAACCAGGTGCTGGGCCTCCCCTTCCTCCTTTCCCCCTGCCTCCTTCCTCCTCTCAGTTTTAATCCTTTCTACCTGTTCTGTCCCTCACGCCCCACCCCGACGTGGCTGAGGCCCCTCCCCAGGAGTGGGTGCTTCCTTGCTTGAGGCAGGCAGGGGCTGGACCCGTCCCTGGCCTCTCTCAGCCCTCTTAGGTCTCCGGAGGCTACTGGCCATGGCTCTTTGGGGTCCTGAGTTTAATAAAAAGAAGTTTAAATTGACAGGGCTGAAGCTGCGTTCCGGGGACAGAGACCCACTAGTCAGACCTGTGTGGCCTCTGGTGCTGTGTGAGAGGACAGGTCCTGCCAAGACATGCATGGTGACTTCTCCAGGGCCTTCTTCATTGGAGTCCCCCCTCCACCCACTGCCATCACTGAAAAGCAGGCGGGAGCACTGAACCCCTGTCCCTGTGTCCACCACCTCTTCTTTGCTAGGTTGGCTCACCAGCCCAAGGGCACACGCGTCCCAGGAGCGTCACATTATCTCAGCTTTAAGATAAGATCATTCCAAACAAGGGGCTAAGGCGGCCTCCCCAGGCGACCTCAGCACAGTGTCACCCAAACCTCCACCATACCCACACATGCCACCATCAGTCACCTGTGACATTTCTGCAATCCGTAGCTATTAGGATTAAACAAATGGACTTTTTGAATTTTTAAAAAATACATTTGTTTTCAAAGAAAGCTTTGTGCAACATCTATGCTTCATTTTGATAAAAATGTTGTTATTTTTTTCAAAAAAGGGAACTCTTTTCAAGATTCCAAATGTCACATCTGTGTCACCTGCCATTAATATGAGAGTGAAAATAAACATCATGCTGTTTTCCACTTGTACACATCCTAACTGAATGGAATGAATCTTTAGGAGAAGCGTTTTCTCTCCCTGTCTTTGAATGCCCAGGGGTTCTTCTCCATTCTAAGCCCAGATACATACATGTGAAATATAAATACATAAAACACATCTCCATAGCTCTTGCCATGTGTCCTGTGTCACTTGAATGGTTTTAAAAATACAATATAGTTGATTCTTTTTATCAATCTTTCAGGGTGAAGTGGGTTGTTGTTCTCCCCATTCTACAGAGGAGAACACTGAAACCCAGCACAGGCCGTGACTGCCCAGAGCTCACAGCTCACAGGTGGCAGAGCTAGAATTTAGTCCTGTGCCTCTGGGGAGCAAAATATATGCTTATCCCAACTGGAGCACAGATTGTGGCTTAGGAGAACCACTCACCATCCAAAGAAACCATGTTTCTTGGAGAAATAGTTGATTCCATGTCTGGGACAGGAAGTGCAAGGTGACCTTGGGCCTCTAGCATCTCCATTAACCAAGGAAAAGAGTCCTGAATCCAGCCTCATGGGGCTCGTAGTAGATAAATCTAGGAAGATTTTAGCATGAGAAAATGACAATTTGATTGCAATACTTTGACTAAAAATTCATGAACCCATAGGGACGCTGGAGGCAGAGAAGGGGAAGAAAGGGGGAGAGAGAGAGAGAGAGAGAGAGAGAGAGAGAGAGAGAGAGAGAGAGAGAGAGAGAACAAAGAAAAAACTTATTTAAGAAAAAGAATCATATCAAATAACATAGAAGGAGTTGGGAAGGAGAGTTAGACAAAGTACCGTTTAAACTTGCGATTGAGTGCTCCTGTGGGGCCTGAGTTAGTGAGTGAGTGGTGGATGCTGTAACTGTTTGGAGAAACCGTCTGGAGCTGGCACATCGCTGTGGACACCTTCCTAAAGCACAGGGGGTAGAATGTGTCTTCACCAGGGGGATCTGGTGTCACCCCCTTGACCGAATGACAGGTTCTCTCTGTTGACATTACGTACCTCCCAGGGTGGTGCGGTATGAGGCACAGAGCATCATCCATCAGGAATTCTTGCTAAGCTGCAAATCACGAACCTGTTAGAGTTAACTAAACCGAATCTGACGTAGACCCACGTCTACTTTATTGAAAATATGGGGGACAGAGGAAAACGTCAAATGATGACATGGAAAGGCCATCAGACAAATGGCAGACGTGGGAAATTCTCTAGGACAACCAGACCCTTCAAAAGCCAATGTTGCAAAGACATTTGTATGTGGTGTTCTGGGCTAAAAGCTGCGTCGGTGACATAAAGAATGTCCTGTGGTGCCTGGGTTTTGATTGGATGGTTATTTAAAAAAGCTTTGAAATGCATTCTTGGAACACATGAGGAAATTTGAACTTGGAGGTTAGATATCATGGGGCCTTTGCTCGCCATCTTCCGTGTAACAATGATGCTGTGGTTGTGTAAGAAAGTTCTTAGGAGACTGAAGTAGTTAGGGGTAGAGTCATGATGTCTCTGACTTTAAATAGTTTAGAAAATAAACACAGAGAGCTGCGTGAGAGCTGGCTGCATGGGTCCATAGGAAACACGCGGGAACAATGCAGGCACTGGCCCAGCGGAGTCACCGCAGTGTTGAATCGAGGTGGGATTGGTGCTCTAATTTCGTGCCTTTTCTGAATATTTGAGCGTTTTTATAACATCAACTTGGGGCAACTAAAACAGAATTTTCACTTTTGCCAACCCTGCCATGCGGCCCAGTTGGAGGACAGCTGGAGTCCCCTGCGAATCTGACCTCTAAAGTCACCAGGTTGGGCAGCAGGACAGGAAGGTGAGGCACTCAGTCATCTCACAGTCCAGGGATCACGATGGTCCTGTGGGGCTGTGCTGTGACCCTGTCCACTGGAGCAGGGGGCTTTCTAGGGCAGAAACACTGAGTCTTGTTGCCTCGCCTCCCCTGGCCTGCAGGGCTCTGACCTCTGTACCCAGTGCTGCAGGGTCTCCTGGCCCTCCCCCACCCTCTGCTTCCAGTCTGTCTACACCACAGTTTGGAGGCTCTGAGTCACCTGGGTCCTTTAGCCACCAGCTAGGAGCCACCGTCCTCTTCACTCTGAAACTCAAAGCTCTGTCGTGACATGCATTCATTGATACGTCCATAAATCTGTCTGACCAGGGAGACCGCGGGCAATCCCGCCTGGCAGGTGAGGCAGTGGTGGGACTCCCGGAATTGGAAGTTAAGGGCTAGTGTCTGCAGCCAGGAAGGCTGTCATAGATCTTCCTATAACAATGATTTCTCTGAGACCAGGCCATGTGCCACCAAGCATATGCCTCCACCCAGCAGCCCTGTTTATCATGGCTAGGTTAGGTAGCTAGTAGGGCTGGCTGGGAAATGAGCCCATATTTGGAGAGTAGCGCGAGGGCAGGATCATCAGGGGAAACACCTCCCAGGAGGCATCACCTGGTTTGAGACTGGAAAGATCCCGTCTACTCACTGGAGTCACCTCAGTCGGGTCTGCCAACTGCAAGGGCTGTCCCCACCCACAGCATCCAAATTCCCACCTCCTGGGGACCCCCGGCCTCCACATTTTAAAACATCCCAGGAGATTCACAGGTGCAGCCAAGGCTGAGAAGGGCTGATCTAGAGGTTGGCACTGCACGGACCAGGGGTCCCCACGTATTCCTGGAGCAAGGGTCCCCGGCCCCACCGCCATGACTCCTGCTTCTGCCCAGATGAGACCAGGGGAGGGGAGCTCAGGAGAGCTGTGCTCAGGGGGAGGGTGAAGGGCAGCCTTGGCCTCCGGGTTCCAGGGAAGTCAGGAGGGGACTGAGAAATGCTGCCTGTCAGCCCCTGGTGACAAATGACATTCCGACCAGGATCTCCTTAGATACTTCTAAACTGAACCCTGCAGATAGCTATCAAAAGACCAACCTGTCCTCCAAGATTAACTACTCTGGAGAGAGGAAGAAGCCCAAGCCCCAGCTGGGAGCAACTCTGAAGCCCTCCTGCCCAGCCTGCCCTCTGGGGGACATGAGGGGCCCAGGGAGCTGCCCTCTCCCCATGCCCTGCACAGGGGGCCTGGGTGGCTCTTAGCAAGGTGGCCTTCCCTGTGTCCGCCCACTGTCCTCAGCTCCCTCCCTCCCCAGCTGATCAGCTTCTCTTTCCATGGCTCTTGCTGAGCTGGGGCCTCCATGGGCATCCTCCTGCTCTTTCCTCCTGCTGTCCCCTTCCTCCTCTGTCTCTCCCAGGTCTCTCTGCCTGGCTTTCTGCTGTGCACCTGGGACTGCTGCTCCTGTCTTCCTGGCCTGCCTTTGGGACTTCTCTGTCTCCATCTGTCTCTACCATGTACCTGTCTCAAGTCTCTGCCCTACCTCTGTTGCTACCTGGTCTCTGTATCTCTGTTTCTCCCTCTGAGCCTCCATCACCTCTGTCTCTGTGTCTCTCTGTCTCTATAGCCTGACTTCCTGTGTCTCTCTGTCCTCTTCCCTCTCTGGCACTGTCTGGAAACCTCAGTGTGGGCTTCCGGGAGGGTAAGACAGCATGTTCAATACTTCTAGCATTTCTTCACCCTCACGTAGTACTGAGAATTGACAACTCAGGAGGTCAAGACAGGAGGATTGCAAGTTCAAGATCAAACTCAGCAACTTACCGAGACCCTGTTTCAAAACAAAAATATGTCTCTCTGCTTTTCACACCCCTACTTTGATGTACACCTCCCTCCTGTCTCCCACCCCATGTTCCAGTATGTGCTCTCACCTCCCATCACCTCCCGATCACTGCCCCCCTTCTTTCCTTCCTGTCTCCCTCCTCCTCCTCCTCCTCCTCTCCCTTGTCTCTGCAGTGCTGCTGGAGGGAGGAGCTCCCTGACTCTTGCAGCGGGCAGGTCCCCATTGTGACCCTGGCCTGCTGCTGCCTGGCCCCCTGCCACCTCCCATCACTTCCTGCTCTTTGCTTTAAACAAAAGAAAAACAAAAGAGAAGAAAAGGAAGGGAGAGGAGAGGAGAGACATGCTTCACCCTCAACCCACCTTGCCAGTCAGTGCCCGCAAGTGCCCATGCCCACAGTGGAGGGAAGCTCAAAGGGAAACAGGCCAGTCACGAAGCTGCTGGACATGTTTGCGGCCCGTCAGCCACAGCTGAGATTTAATAACTACACGTGGCCTGCTATGTGGTCTGTATTTATAACTCGTTTTCACAAAATTCCTACAGCGTAGGTATCATTGTCCCCCTTATTCAGGCAGGTTTCAGAGACAGGTGTCAGAGACGTTAAGACACCTGCCCAGGGCCACACAGCTACCCAATGGTACAGGTGGAGTTCAAGTTCATTCTAGGTGGCCTGGAGATCCTGCCCTTTCCATTGAGTCCTTCAGAGCCGTGCTTCCCAGCCAGGTCACCAGCTCTTTAATGAATGTAAATGAAGTAAAATTTAGAATTGAGTTTCACTGGTGCCACCAGCCCCAGTAACCACATGTGATAGCGGCAGCCATGGTGGACAGGACAGACAGAGGACATTTCTATCAACGTGGTGAGCTCTGTTGTACATAAACACAGGGGAGATTTGCATGGTCTCTGTGAGAATAGAACACAGGAGGATATTGAAATGGCCTTGGGTCACCCTTACTCCCAGTCTTGGCTGGGTGCGGGGTTGCGGGGAAGACCCCACAGCGCAGCAGCCAGCCTGGTTTTCTACCTGCCCCCAGGCTCACAGTACTGCACACCCTGTCTTCACCACGGTGTGTGTCTGCATTTCCAAGGAGCACGGGGCTGACGTGGGGGGCGAAGTATCCATCCTTCTGCAAGGCAGGAAGAACAATCTTATGCCAGAAATTGAATGTCCTTATTTCAGCTGGCGTGCAGGACTTTGAACCCTTGTGCAACACGAGCAGCTTATCTTGTTCCACTCGATCAAAAACATTTCATAATGCTGTTGCCTTCCGCAAGGTCACCTTGAAATCTCTCCCTTGCTAGAAGCATCCTGAATCTTCCTTAGCCTAATAGAAACATTCTGGAAATCTGAGTAGACTGGCCTTGCTCAGCCTTGTTCCCTCTCTAAGAAAATTGCATCTTGCCTCTCTGTAGCAAGACTCCATGTAAAAGGAGTGATTCCCCTTTCTTGCTCGCTCACCATCTGGGCAGTGGTCACACCCCAGCAACCCCTGGCCTCACCAGCTCACCCCGGAAGTCCTGGCTCCTGCAGATGTCTCTGCAGGGAGATGGATTCTCAGTGGTCGTTGAGGATTTCCTAAGGGGTTTTGCCGTAGCTTTCCAGTGCCCTGGCTGTTCTGCTGGGCACTGATCACTCCTGCACTCAGCTCTTCTCAGCTGGTGGCTCTGTGGCCCCCTGGGCTCAGAGGCTCCCTACTTTGGTGGCCGCCATCATAAGTCTTCCAATGCTCCAGGTAACTTACGGTCCAGGGCGGCATGGAGACCTGCCCTCACTTCTCTCTTAGCTTGATGCCCTGCTGGAAGTGACCCAGGGCAATGCTCTGTGGGGTCCCAGTGTGGGGCAGCTGTCCTGAAGCTACTGTGCCGGGTGTGATCTTCATCTCGCACAGAGCACTGTGTAGTGGTCGGCCGTGTTAAAGAAATTGGTGACACTTGTTCTGGGGACTTTGCAGTAAGAGAGCAAGCTCAACTTCAAGTTCAATAAGGAGAAGTGGGAATTTAGAACTGAGGGCCAGAGAGAGGCGGAGATGGGCTAAGAGGTCAAGAGATTCTTTGATCAACTGACCTAACAAGAGTTTTTCTGAAGACGGACCAGGTGAGCAGATCCTGAGCTCGGGGATTTTCCCTAAATGGACTCAGTAGGATTCTTGTGGAAACTGGAATAGAGGGGCCTGGAGGGAGGAAAGAGACCAAGGTCAAGGTCTAGTCAGAGGACTCTGAGGAGCCAGAGAGGAGTCAGGTCAAGGAGGGTGTCTGTCCATAGCACGTGACCTGGTGACTCTGGTTTGAACCCTCACTGTGCTGGCTGCGTGACCTGAGTGAGGTCACTTAGCCCTCTGCGTTCTCCTCTGTCCAGTGGAAAGCAGCACTGACCTCCCAAGTGCAAAGGCTGAATTGGTTGTTCCCACTGCTCTGGGCGTGCTCTTTGGGCTTAGAGACTGCTCCTGGGTTCGGTCAGGACTGTCACAGGCTCATCTTCTCCCCCGCCACAGAGGGCTTCGTCCCTGGTCCTCTGCTTTAAAACAACATCCCTGCCCCCAGGTCACCTCCCATTCAGCCCTCTCCCAGGTCTGCAGCAGAGCTCAGGTGCATTGTGGTCACCAGGGGCTGGAGAAGGTTCTGCTCAGGGGTAGAGAACTTGTCTTCTCAGCCCCATGTCACCTCCACATTTTGGAGAGGAGCGGGAAGAGGCTCAGAGCGTGAAGCCACTTGCTCAAGCAGACATCAGAGGACACAGTCCAAGCCCAGGTCTGTTTGGGGCTCCTGTGTCCTCTCTTCACCAGCCCACGGGGCATCCCAACATGGCAGCCTGACACACGTGAGTCTCGGGTGGACGTGTAGACACAATGCTGCTGTCTCGGTAGACTGTCCTTCTGTGGTGTCTGTCCTCTTGGCCAGATCCTCCCAATCTCAGCCCTCTCCATATATGCCGTTCACGTCCCCTGTGTGAAGTGGTGCTGTGTTTGCATTCACAGACCCTCACCTGCGATCCCTGCCTGCCTCCCCTTCCTCCTCGGGTCTCCAGCCCACCCCCCCCCGACCCTTTACTCTGAGGACCTGGAGCTCATCTCACACCCTCCACCACCTTCCGTTGGACTGTCCATAGCACAGAGACAGCTCATCCCTGTCGTCCCTCCTCAGCAACTTGCTTTGGACATAGGATTGGAATTCCACACCACCAATACCTCCGCTCAGAAAGGGGCTCCTGCTCCCAGCCTGGCCCTGACATCTCCCATGGATGGTGAGGACGGCATGCGCCTTACCCAGCAGCCCCGACTCCCGAGTCAGCTCTGGCTGTACCAGGAGCTTTAAACTTCAAGGTTGCTTTTTATTTTTTTAAACAGTAACCTCTAAATCTCTTTGCAGGCTGCAGGGACTCTTGAGTTTTTATTTAGGATGTGCTCGCCCTGGCTTTTGGTTCATTGCCTTCAGACTTATTATCTCAAATTTGTCTGCATTATACTGCCTCTGACAGGCTGAGTCACCTGCAGTAACCCAGGCCACTTCCTCCTGATCCATCTCTGGTCAGTGCTATGGTGCCTCTCTGTTCCCATCAGAGCAGTTCCTGGGGCAGAGTCAGTGAGGGAGATTGCCTTTGCCCAGGACAGGCTGTGGGGACTGAGACGGGGGTTCTTCAGGGCCTCTCTTTCTGCTTGTTTGCTGGTATATGAAATGGAAATGCTGGTTAACTGGTGGAGTGATTGTAGGAACCAAATAAGTAGAGTTGCCTCTTAGCATCTATTTATGGGAGGATTGGTTGCAGGTCCCCCCTGTATACCAAAATCTTTGGATGCTCAAGTCCCCTGCATAAAAGTGGTGCCGTGTTTGCACTCACAGATCCTGGTTTTGTACTTTAAATCATCTCTAGGTTACTTGCAATACTGAACACAATGCAAATGCTCAGAAATAATTTTTATTCTGTTTCCTTTAGGGAGTAATGACAAAAAAAATCTTATACATGTTCACTACAGATGGACTATTTTTGGATATTTTCAACCTGCAGCTGGTTGAATCCACACACTCTTCAGCACATAATAAATGTTACTTAAGTATTTACTAGCTCCCTTTCTTGCTATAACAACTGGCCAAGAAGCTATAGCCAAGAAAAATCCAAGAGTCACAGAAATATAAAATAATGGTCACCATTACCACACAACCACCGAGTCCTATGTACTGTGTGCTAAGTATCTCATTTTTCAACAGGAAAAAGCTTCTATTTTCCCCACACTGACTTTTTAATTTTTTTTAAAAAGATGCATACCAATTGCCAGTGAAAAGACCCAGAACAAAATATATATACAACAGGAAGCTAAGAGTGTCTAGAGGGTGTCTCTAATATAGGATAAAAAGTTAATAAATCTATCCAACAGTGGCACAGCTGAGTGAAGGATCAAATCATGTCTGTATCCCACCCAGAAAACCACCCTTCAAATCTCAACGTGTGTCTCTCCAGACATTATTTCTGTGCATGTGATTATAGTCCTTCTCATTCTTGTTCAGAAGTACAATCACATTGTACATGATGACTTGTGAATCACTCTTTATTCCCCTTACCACTTATCATGGTTCTATTTCCATGTTTGTGACTCAGGTAGGAAAAGTGTATAATGGGCAGACTAGACCAGAAGGAGAGGCATTTTTTTAAGTTAGAGTTATTGACTGTCTAGTTAAAATGGCAATATAGAATTTTAGTTTTAAAAACGGAGGCATATGCTATACCAGACATCACTGTGCTATTTGAATAAGTTCCTGCTTGATCTCTCTCTCTCTCTCTCTCTCTCTCTCTCTCTCTCTCTCTCTCTCTCTCTCTCCCCCTCTCTCTCTCTCTCTCTCACACACACACACACACACACACACACACACACACACACACACACACACTTTGGGTGTGAACACCCTTGATCCCCTGCAGGCTATTCCATTAAATGGATGAACTACGTTGTTTTCAATTTCCTTTTGATCAATATTTAGGCTACTGCAAAATTTTGGCCCATTCAATTGACAAGCCTCAAGTTCCTGACTTTCCCAACAACTGCTCCTAACCCTGCCCTGAGAGTCCCCTCTGCCCTTCCCCCATGGGCTTCCCCAGGAGATCTGTAACCCTGATCAGACAGACACACTGGGCAATTGCAAGTCCCCTCTTGGTTCTTGCACCTCTGTCTTGGTCACTTGGAAACTCCCAGCTCATGTACTCCTGAGGATGCTCCCCACGTCTGCCGTTCTCCTGGGGAAGCTGAAACTTGAGGGAGCAGGTGGTCCTCGCCTCCTCTCTGCCCTGGTCGGTCTGCATGGCCAGAGCATCCGTCTAGCTCAGTAGCTCCGGGGGCTGGCCAGTAAGTGTGCAGGAAGGCTGGTCCCCCTGTCTGCGGGGTGCTTCCTTTGTCTCCCTCATGGCCACAAGGAGTAGAGTCTCTGGGGAGGTGAGAGGAGAGAGGGGGCATCTTTCTTCACCAACCTGGGTTGGGTCTGCTCAGTGTCCTTCTAACCCATGGTCTGATTCACTCATGAGAGCCAACTCTTGGCATCTCTTGCAAACTCCATATTCAGTGGCTGAACACTGGAAGTTCGAAATCAGCCCCAGTGGGAATATTTACACAATGGAAATTGACATTGTCTGACAAATCACCTCCATTCCCCCCACCCGAGAGCTGATCACTGAGCATTCAGCCATGCACCACTGCCCCTAAACTTTACAAGATGAAGCTGGCCCCAAATCATTGGCCATGGTATTTAAAGTGTGGGATGCTCGCTAACTTTTGTTCTCAGTCTTTAGAGACCAATTATAGAAAAGAGACCTGACCATCATAACAAGCATCTCATTTTATAAACAGTGCTTCGATGAGCACTTTTTATATTAAACTTCCCATCTGAGTGATTATTTTCGTTGGCTAAATTCCTAGAAGTAGAAATGCTGAATCCAAAGGTGTATCTAGTGGAAGGTTCCAGAGACACGTGGTTCAAATACCCTTCAAAAAATATGCACCGATTTAAACTCCCATCAGCAATGTGCCTGGGCTACTGGATCTTTGTCACAACTAAATCTTGTGATTTAAACATGTATTTTTTTAGTCTTTTGGGCAAAACATGTATTTTACTTTAAGCTCTATTTTTGACTCCCAATGTTTGGATAATTTTCTAGAGTAGTCATTTATTAATAGCATTTCCTAAATTAACTCTTCTGTCATGAATTTTCAAGAAGGCAGGTCAGTAAGACAGCAACTGGGGGATGGGGCAGGGGGGCTTCTCTGCTCATCAAGCTGCCCCCAGTTTATCCACCTCCTGTGCTCTGTGGGGACAGAGCATCAAGATCTGCAAGGCTTGAAGAAGCCTTCTTAGAGGCTACACTTTAATTAAAACCTTTCTGAGATGATACATTATCTATAAAAGCAGTTGGGTTAGAATATCGATTTTCCTGTGTGGTTCCAGAAATCCCAAAGGAAGTCTCATTCCACCACCTGCGACTTTTCCATCAGGGTACAGGGCACCTGCAAGTGGCTTGCTGACTTGTTCATGCTCCTTCTGTGTCCCCAGAACCTGGGGAGCATGCATCCCGGGGCAGGTGTGCACAGACCTTTACTCAGTGAATGAGCAAGCTGAGGACGTGGGTGAGCAGGGACTCGTCACTGATCATCATCAGCAGCAGGACAGGAGTTCCTAGGTGCCACGCCAGGGTCAGCATTCTTTGTCTTCTGATACCTCCTCCTGCACCTACACTTGATTTTTTCATTTGTTCTTTTGTCTGTCTATAAATAGTCCCCATGCACCGTCAGCCACCGGGAGGGACTTTCGTAACCTCTTATTTGGGGATTTCTTCATCCATCCATCTCTGCGGCCATCTCTCCCAGACTCCTGGCTCCTTGATGGGAGGGACTCCCTCTTGTTTACTGTGGCAGTGGCCACCACACGTAGCCCAGTGCCAGGCCCATAGCAGGGCATTTGTTAAGGGAATGGGTGCATCTTTGAGGGAACAGTGCCTGAGCAGCCCCTGCACACAGCGCTGATGCTGCTGGGATTGCAGAGGTGGATAAAAGCAGCCCTTGATCCTCAGTGTCTTGCTGTCTACTTGGGAAAACTATCAAATAAATCTTTGCCCTTAGGGATCCGCAGACAATCGAGTCCTCTCCTGACCCTCCTTCATGCAGATGTGCAGACCAGACAGAGATCCACATGTGCCATGGAAACTCAGCAAACCCACAGGTAGACCTCCAGCTGCCCCAGGCACACACACCTGCACGGCTGGCCCCCGTCTGAGCCAGAAATAAACAGGTGGCAGCATTTGCAGCTCAGCCTGGGTGTTGTCCTCTGAGTTCAAAGGAGTTTATTAATTTCAGCCTCTTCATGTGGAACTCACGCAGCCTCCTGGAGGAAATATCCATAGCAACTGCGGTAACTGGAAGAAAGAAGATGTTAACCTTTCAGAGTCTGCTGCCCACTTCTGTGTGACCCTCCGCCTGTTTACAGCGGTTCTCAGAATCTGGGAAACAGTGGAAAACAGCTGCACTGGGGGCGGGAAAGGCTGGGATGGGGGTGTCCTTGCCCAGGAGCTGGGCCCTTCATGGGTACTCAGCGACCGGGATGTTTGGTACCAGCTGGGGAGTGGCTGGAGGTGGCGGGAGGTGCTGGCTGATGCGGGGACTGGGCTCAGCTTTGCCCCCCAGCTGCAGGCTGAACTTTTTGAAATTACCAAAAGGTCTCACTGCAGGTCCTGCTGCCTCCAATCTGACCTTTATAGTAAGAGTGAAAAATGTTCACTGCTACTTCTTTGGGTCCAGAATGGATTGTTCCTTCCAGCAGGTCAAGCCCTATCCATTTCCTGATCTCATTCAGGAAAGCCCTTCTTTGCAGCCAGAGGGTGGGAAGCCTCCTGGGTGCAGCCCAGGAAGAGAGAAGATGCCGCATGCTCTGCTCTCAAGAGATGATGGGTGGACGGGAGAGGTCGGGGGCCATCAGACCCAGGGTCAGACCTTGAGTCCTTTCACACACTTACTCGTATCTTTATTCAACTTTTCTCTCTCTAAGCGTCTGTCATTGTCTGGCAAAGGGACATGATGGCACAGACTTTATGACCATTGGGCAGAAGAAGGAAACCATGCCTGCAGGCAGGTTAGAATTAGTGCTTGTAGATAGTAGGTGCTCAGTAAGTAGGATTTACTTCATTTATACTTACTTTGCTCAGTCTACTCCCCTCCACTCTCTGCCCATTGCAGACCCTGAGGGACTCCCTGGGTGGACGGCAGTTCAGATGAGCACACACACAGTTGTGTGGCCACTGGGAGAGGGGCAAATTCTAAAGAAGGGAGGCAGGCACTCTTCCTGGGTAAGGTGACGTTACTCCAGGTTGTGGTGACCACAAAAGGAAGAAACCCAAAATTTCCTGCAGATCAGTTTGTTCTCCAGGGGACATTTGGAAGTTTCCCCAGTTGTCACAAGCCCAGGGATGGGGCTGCTGTCCTTCAATGCAGAGGGAAGCCTCTCCCTAACCAAGAATGATCCAGACCAAAATGTCAATGGCACCAAGGCCAAGAAGCCCTGCTGTGTCCTTCACCATAATGATTCCCATCACCTACTACTGTGTGTTAAGCACTGCGTTAGGGCCTTCTGTATGCATTATCCCATTTAATCCTTGGAACCAGCCTATGGGATAATTCTCAGTGACTTCATTTCAAAGCTAAGGAAGCCGAGGCTCAAGACCTTCAGGAATCAAAAGTCAAGTTTGGAATTTGGATTTCCCAGACTCCAAGTCTCAGTTTTATTTTTGACCCCACTATACTGTCTCAAATCCTTTACTGGGAAAAGACCTGGGGTTGCCCAGACGTCTGTCATGCAGAGAGGTGTAGGGATTTTGCTCCACATGACTACAGCCGTCTTGGTCTTGTCCACCTCGTTCCCTTCCAGGTGACCCTGGCATGTATCCAAAGCCCTACAGGACAAGTGAAGTCACTGAGACTGTCACTGAGTGTGCTATACTACCTGCACATGCGCAGCCTGTTTGTTAACTGATACATGCTCATGGCTTTCAAGAATGGCCAGGTACCCTCTGGTTGGCCCCAGCCCATCTCTGCTCCTTTTGCCTATAAAGCCCTTTGTCCTTCCTTGATATGCAGGAATACACCTGTCTTACTGCCCCCCAAGGCACATTTCTGCCAAGTCCCCAGTAAATCACACCTTGTGCACACCTGGGGCTGTCTATCTCTTTCTCTGGTCTCACTGTGGAATCATTTGGGGTCCAGTTTTCACACGTAGGGGCCATGCTTTTCCAAAACAGGTGGTCAGACTAGCTTAAAAATTCAGAAGGGCTGAAGAAGGGCTACCGCTGTGTTGATGGTTCTCCTGGCGCTGTCCCCAGGCAAGGAGGACACATAGGGTCCACCTTCTACTGTGGACAGGTGAGTGGAGGAGAGAGAAGGGGAAGCCATCAGCCCTTCCTCCCTCCTCTCCAGGTCCTGATGCAGGTTCTGCTCCTGCTGCTGCTGCTGATGCCACCTACTGCCACACAAACTGCCACCCAACTAACAACTCTGAGCACTCACGCACACCCTAATGTACCCAACAGTATCTAAGTCTTCTGCAACACACTGAAATAGGTATGATTGTTTCTTTTTTTTTAGGGGGGGTACTGGGGATTGAACTCAGGGGCACTTGGCCACTGAGCCACATCCCCAGCCCTATTTTGTATTTTATTTAGAGACAGGGTCTCACTGAGTTGCTTAGTGCCTTGCCATTGCTGAGGCTGGCTTTGAACTCGAGATCCTCCTGCCTCAGCCTCCCAAGCTGCTGAGATTTCAGGCCTGCACTACTGTGCCTGGGAGGCATGGTTGTTTCTATGTCATGACATTAAGGCTAGAGAGGGTCAAATATGAGAGACTGACAGGGATGGTAACTGTACCCATGTTATTCTCAGTGATTCTCAACTCTTGCAGTTCCCCTGTCCCCACCCTGGGTGATTGTTTTGTTACATCTGGGTGGAGTACGTGTGCTACTGATATCTCTAAGGGACAGGTCAGGGGTGCTGCTCAACATCTCAGGAGGCACAGGATGGATCTATCTCTCTGGAATATTTTGGCCCACTGCCAGTTATGGTAAAGTGCAGAACCCTGACCTCGACTTCAGAAGCCCCCACTGCTGACATCCTGCTCTGGGCCCTTTACCTCCTCAGCATGTGGTAGGTTTGCAGGTTTCTGGGTTGTGTTGAGTAAATGTTTATTTAAAGTTTACTAAGCACAGAAAACGCCTTGCCTCATGCCTTGAAGAACAGGAGAACAGCTTGAAAGTTAAAAATTCATTTTTGATTCACTTTTGACAATGAGATGACTTTTGTGACAAGATTCTGGGAAAAGCCAAGACCAAATCCACCTGTTTATTCTGTTCAAGGGTGCTTTTTTTTTAGATGAAAATTGAGAAGGCTAGAGGTGAGGCCTAGTGAAATATTCATGACCCTCATCTAATTTCTAATTCAATTAAAAGGTGCTAATGTAGTTAACTGTGACAACAATTATTTTTGTTAATGAATACATTTAAATGCTTAACAGCAGAGGTGATAAGGAGTGCCAAGAAGACCCAGCCACAAACTTGAATTTCAAATTGGCTTCAGAAGTTTAAAGTTTGTTTTCACAAAGCTTGTAAGCCAAATTCCGAATTTGCAAAATGGATGTTTTCAGGATTAGCTATTCAGTTTCAACAGGAGTCTCCCATTTTCTGAAGGATTCAAGATGGGATTCTTTTAAAGTGCAAGTTCTTCAATTGCATTTGAAATAGGATTTGATTTATAAAAATTCAAATTATACTGACTTTGCAAGATTCCAAGGACAGAAACTGGGCAAGTACCAGCACTGGTTGCTGAGCATGTCACAAGACTGTTGCAGAAATGAGAGGTTATGTTCTGGAAGCCCTTTTAAAGAGGAATTTTATGGCATCTCTTTTTTTTTAAAGAGAGAGTGAGAGAGAGAGAGGGGGAGACAGAGAGAGAGAGAATTTTTAACATTTATTTATTTTTTCTTAGTTCTTGGCGGACACTACATCTTTGTATGTGGTGCTGAGGATCGAACCCGGGCCGCACGGACGCCAGGTGAGCGCGCTACCGCTTGAGCCACATCCCCAGCCCCTTATGGCATCTCTTCCTAAAATTTCATTTGGTCCTGTAGGGTATCTGGGTGCATCTCAGTGACATGTTGGAGCTGGTATACCAGATGTTTAGACTTCGTCTCTAGTCCTTACATGGCATTTAAACCATGTACCTGATATTGTCTCATTTTAAACAGAGCCATAAAAATGTGAAATTGCCTATTTTGAATTTTACAGTGTTTGCATGACTTTTAAAGATGGATTTCTGGCTTCTGGATGAAAAATGTCTTTTTCTTGAAGCTCTTGGGTCTGGCTTTCTCTGTTTTGTTAGCAGTTAATAGCCACAGTGTTGGGGACACCTTCTTTGTAGCCAGAAAACCTAGTTTTAACACAAATCCTGCCACTCACAAGTGGCAGTTATTTCACCAGTTGGAACCATTTTTTTTTCATCTATGAAGAGAGAGCTGTAATATCTTGCAACCTTGTCAGGGTATTGGAACAGGTCAGAGTGATAATAGATTATAAGAGTTAGGAGCATCTTGACACATACTTGCTCAACACACATCACTGGTGGGAGTGGGAGTGGGAGTGGGAGTCATTGCTGTTGTGGTTGAGTCCCAACATACTTTCATTTCAACACCCCCCCCTAGTAGGTGAGAGTGGTGATGTCATTCCTATTTTACTGATAAGGACACTGAGACTCAAAGAAGCTTGGCTACTTGCCCAGAGTCATGCGATTGGTAAGGGGTGGCATTATTATCACTCTTGCTTCCTACAAGATTCACTCATTCCTATCTTTACCCAATGGCTGAGTCTCTTAAGATATTGCAGACAACAGGACGAGAAGGTGGCAGAGACACATCTACCAGAACTGCCTTTGAAGATGTTTAGAGAAAGATTGGAAGTACTAGTTTCTATATGTGTAGACCCCACTCAAAACATAAAGACCTTTTAGATTTTAAGGTAACTGTTCCTAAATCCAACCCTTCCAAGGCTTGTTAAGAACTGAAAGTGCTAAGTTCAGTTAGCAATGGAGAGATAAGAGATGGGGCAAAGACTTGAGTATTTGGTGACACTGATTCTGTAAGATAAATGAGCAGAGGGCTTCTGGTTTATACCCTGAGAATACCAGGAGTACCAGAGCTTCTTCTAGGGATCCCAGGGAAGAGAAAGCTACATGATGTTTGTGTTGATCAGCTTTTTGTTGCTGAGACCAAAGTATCTGACACAAACAACTTAGAAGGAGAAAATTTCTATTTTGGCTCCACTTGCTCCACTGTCTTGGGCCTGAGTGAAGCAGAACATCATGGCAGAAGGGTGTAGTGTAGACAAGCTTTCATCTATGGTTGCCAGGAAATGGGGGAGGGAGGGTCAGAGAGAGGGAGGGAGAGAAGGAAAGAAGGGACCAGGGATAGGAGACAGTCCACAAGGGGCAAACTCAGGTGACCTGCTTCCTCCAATCATGCCGGCCTGCCTATCATTTCTACACCTCCCAGTGTGCATTAAGCCATCAGCAGGTTAGGTTATGGTGAAGTCAGCACTTCCATGCTCCAGTCCATTCCTAAAACCCCACCTCTGGGGTGTCCAACAGTGTCTGGCTAGAACTCCAGACAGGAATGCTGGTGGGTGTCGTGGACATGGCCAAAGAGACCCTCAAGAGACACGAGATGAAGAATTCTGCCAAAGCAATCCATGGAGGAGAGAGATTTAAAAGACATTCAAATCTCACCCACCCACTAACCTGGAAAAGAGTAGCTGGATGAAAGAAACCAGTCACTAAAGATCTCATTCCATGGTGGAATTCATATGAAAAGTCCAGAGCAGGGAGATGTGTATAGTCAGGAAGAGACGAGTGGTGGTTTAAGGATGGGGAGAGGAGGGTGGCAGCTACAGGTTGCAAGACAGGGTGATGAAAATGTTCTAAAATCAACTGCGGTGATGGTTGCAAGGGTCTGCAGATGAACTAAAAACCCTTAAGATTTGCAAATTATGTGGCAGGTGAATTATATCTCAATAGAACTGCTTTAAAAAAAAAACTCACCAGCCCACCTGGGCAAGCCATTACCTAGGCCAAGTGTTTGTTCTCAAAGTCCTTCTCAAATTCTTCTATGGTCTTGTTTCTCATCCCACCCAATCCTAGACAAGTTGGTGTTATCCATATGGTTCCCGAGTACATCATCATCATCATAAATATCTTGGAAGCTGAAGAGTCTTTTTTTTTTTTATGGAGCATGCTGATTTTCTGATCACCCTGATTTGCTTTTGTGTATTCCAGTTATACATTTGAAGGAAATTTATACACCAGCAAACATCTGCTCTCATACTTTGAGCCCACTCTGGGGCTCTTGGGAAGGGGGGAGGAAATCACGTCAGTGTTCTGTTGAACTCCCCACTGGGCGTCCTTATGGTCCCCAGAAGCTCATTCCCTAGCAAAATCCAGGTGTGACCCCCCCAGTTTACCTAGCCCCTCTGAGCCTGTTCTTACATCCACAGAGAGGAGGAACTTATGATACCTGTTGGGTCGTTGTGTAAATGAAATAAGAAGATGTCTATAAATCACTTATCCCAACATGTGGCAGGCACTCTGACATCAAAGCCATTTATCACCATTGCTATGATCGCATTACAGTAGATCCCTGTGAGTGTGCCTTGGAAGGTCAAACTTTCCCATCCTATTAGGAACCCTATCCTGGAAATCACCCTAAATATACCCATCTTCCTGTGGTTTCCTCTTACCTTGAAGAGATTACCATTCTAGCTTGGCCCAGTATTGGGGTCATAGGAATTTATATGTGGCCAAGACCCCTCTGGTGCTGGAATAGTCACTGGAGAGATGCATCTATTTAGAGTTTGCAGACCCATGGACCACTGGGTAGCCAAAAGTGGTTCTTTCTATAATTTCTTTATCTTTGCATTTAGATGGTGATTTTAGAGAGCACCAAGTGAGAGATCTCAAACTGGGGACCCACCACTGTGTCTGTGTCTGTGTGTGAGCTTGTTGTCTACATCTGGACAAGTCGGATTTCACTTCTTGTCTGGATCTGGGAAGCCTCTGGAGAGATGGAGCACGTAGTTCTGCATGGCAACTACCAGCTAGAACTGAGAAGCAGCTGCCCGCCTCTAAAAGGGCTGCCCCTGCATCAGTGCCCACTGCTGCCCTTCTGCATGACTTATTTATGTTGCCTGTCTGGTGTCTGGATGCATTTAGTTCGATGATCCCCAGACTAAGCCTTTGTGAGCCTCAGGAATGAATTGCTCATACTAGAAGAGAGATCAGCAGGCCTTGTTGGTATCCCTAGAAAACTCACAGTCTGTAAGGCTCAGTAAAGGGATAAAGAAAGGCACTTCATCCAGAAAGTCTTAGGAAAAAGACTCCAGCTAGGATTGCACACTGGCTCCAACCCCATTCCAGGGTTCATGGGGGTTAACTCCCCAGGGGGAACCTGGCTGCAGCTCTCAGGCCCTCCTCCCATCCTGCCCAGAAACACACCAGCTCATATTCTAGAATCTCTGACAGAAGCACAAATGAGGTTTATGAACCATTAACCTTAGGTCAGTTTTCCAAAGTCTCCAAAAGCATTTTAAAACAATTTCTTTGCTTCACTGGAAACAGATTGTACATCAGCACAATTAGTTAGATGCTCGAGGTGAGACATTTCACCAAGATGGACGATGCGTGCCCACCCTAGATTCTTTCTGGGGAAGGAGGAAGTGCTTTTCTCACATCCACCCAACCCTGCAGTGTCATGGTCATTTCTAAGCAAGGAATCTTTGCATTTTCCAAGCTCCTTAATTTTGATTGTTATGAGGTATGACTCCTGATATTTTTCTGTGCTTGTAGGGAGGACAACTCAGAGGAAATGTATTCACAGGTTAGGAGAAAGATTCCCTTAATTCCCTTTGGTTCTCTTGAAAGTTTCTTTTAGGAATTTGAATTCTCTGTGGCTTTGTATCAGCAGATTAAAAAAGAGTTGCTGCTGTGATTTGCAGGTGGTTTGAGGGTGTCCTCCACGCCCTGGGGTCCATGGGTCAGAAGCTAGGTATTCAGCATGGTGATGTGGGGAGGTGGTGGAGCCTTTAAGGGGAGGAGCCCAGTGGGAGGTGCCTGAGTTAGGGAGAGTGCTGCCCTCAGAAAGACGTCATGTGGTTCTCATGGAACCCTGGTTGGTTCTAGTGAGAAGGTTGTTTATAAGAGAGTAAGAATGCCCTTCCCCACTCTCTGGCTTCCTGTCTCACCATGAACTCTCTCTCTGTCTTGTATGCACTACCATCATGATGTTATCACCGAGATGGAGATGTGATGCAGCCAGAGGGGACCCTCACCAGAGCCAGAGCCATGCTTTATATTTTCTGCTTCCAAAACTGTGAGCTCAATAAACCTTTTTTCATCATAAATCACCCAGCCTCTACTGTTTTATTGTAGCAATGGAAAATTGATAATAGGGCTACTGGGCTGGGCATGTGACATGTGTGTGTTGAAAAATTATCCACTTCTTAATTCTAAGGGTTCTCAGAGTAGGAGACAATGGTCAGAGGCCAGTGTGGAAGGAAACGTCCCTCTTATCCCAGCTTTGCTATTACCATGCTGTGAGGCTGGGCTTCAGATTTCCTTTCCAACCCTGACATCCTATGATTTCTTATAAAACTAACTCCGTAGACATAAACCTCTTAAGGAATCAGGTTACAACTTTCCATTCAAGATGGCTGACTGAGTATATCTTGACAGAAGAAATATAAGAGCAGTAATAAATCAACAGCAACACCAGGAAGGGGGGACATTGCCACCAGCAAGCCAGAAATCTTGAGAAATGTGCAGAATGGATAAAATATAGGACCTCAGAGGAACAGTGATTCCTTAGCCACCTCCAGGGAACCGTAACCCCAAGGAGCTGGAAGGGGAGACACTTGGAGGCTGAGCTCTTGGAACAGAACCCTGGAGAAGAGGCCAGGTGGAGGCCCACAGGCTGGGAGAAGCCAGGGCCCAGGGAGAGTCAGAGGAAGTGAGAGAGAGAAAAGGGAGGTGGAGTCCCCCTTCAGGAGAGAGGCCATCTCTGGCTCTCACTGCTGGGTTCTCTATGTAAAGTTGGGGCTCGAGTTAGGGCGCAAAGAGAATGGCAGGAACCCTAGCAGAACCCGGCTGAGACAGAATAAAGACTTGGCCAGGTTTTATCACACCTCTTCTCCACTCAGAGCAGCCACGTCTTCTGTTCACTGTCTGGATGACAGTGACCATCACGTAGTTGGAGAAAAGCATTTCAGCTGCCAACGAATCCATCTAGACCAGCACTTCACAGCAGAGCAGACCGGTGACAGAAATGCTCCGTTTTTCTGCACTGCCCAGGGCTGTGTCCTCTGGCCACCATGGCCTCTGAGCACTAGAAATGTGGCCAGTGCAATGGGGGGACTGTATTTTAACTTCATTCATTTAACTTTAACAAGTTTGTATGGAAATGAAGGTAGCCAGATGTAGCTAGCAGTTAGTTAAAACAGCTACCATATTGGACAGCATAGGCCCATCCTCTCCTTTATAATAAAAGCCACCCCACCCAAAACAGTTGAGGAAAACTGAATAACATGAAAGAGGGACAGGAAGCCAAATGCACTGTGATCCGAAGCCCTGACGAGACCTAATGTGGGAAACAGAAGATGACTTCAAAGAATGTTAATTAGTACCGTCAGATCTAAGAGGATGCATCATTGGCACGCAATCCTACAGGAATTAATAAGAACACTTTAATAATATAAGAAACCTTGGAAATTAAAATATGATTGACAACATTAAAAAAAGTAGAATGACTGAATGACAGAATTAAAAATTAAGTAAAAGAATTGACTTCACTATCCGGAATAGCTGGCCAATGATATTCTCTTAATCCATGGAGCAATAACACAAAAATTAGAACAGAGAAGCTGACACATGAAGGTCAGGTGCAAGAAACCCAAACTCATCAAGGAGGGATTCTAGAGAGAACTGAACTGAGGAGAAGCCAAAGAAATAATAAGGGGAAATGCAAATAACTGTGCATGAGGTAAACTTTCAATGATGTTATTAAATTAAGGGTTAATAAAGTCTGAAAAGCATGGCATAGAATTAAATCCATGCATAAACCAGGCACGATGGCAAACGCCTGTAATTCCAGTGGTATTGGAGGCTGAGGCAGGAGGACCTTGAGTTCAAAATCAGCCTCCATAACTTAGCAAGGCCCTAAGCAACGTAGTAAGACCTTGTCTCAAAATTTTCAAAAGGGTTGGGGATATGGCTGGGTGGTTAAGTGTCCCTGGGTTCAATCCCAGATATTCCCAAAAAAAGAAGACGATGACAGACTACCTGATCAATGAACTAAACTGTAAAATGGGGAACACTTAAGAAAGTAGGGAAAATACATTAAGATGATAGAAATAACACTAACCTACAAAGATTATAGTAAACCACTCCTTCTGATAAAACACAAACACTATTAGGATCTTTAAAAGGGAAATGTACCTACTCTGCTTAGCAGACAGGTCAGAAACAAAGGTTGGGAAAAAGCTATAAATGTTGAATTAGATTGGCAGTTATCTTTCCTAAGAAAAGATTTTCTTTTCTTAAAGATTATATGTCCCACTATATTTTATTCTTGCTCTATTAAAACACTCTTGTTTTATTAAATGTTAACCTTAGGTCAGTTGCTAAATTATTTTGAAAATTTTACTCTTGTTGAAAAAAAATTTGAAGTCTAGCCTCAGGTACATTTTAGTTAGAATGATAAGATATCAAGCTCATGTCAGGAATTTTTAAAATGATAAAACTACTAGTTTTAGATTATGTTTGAGGCCCATAATCACTTTATCCCAATTTTTCATATTGCTGTATCTATGTTTGGGGTATTATGAAAGTCAAACTTAGTAGCTGGAAAGAATTCAAATGAGAAAAAGTTTTTATAAAACATACACACAGCCAATCAGCTCTTGAGATTCTGAAATGGTCCTGAGCATGAGCTCTTCTTACTGAACACTTGGGACACCCATTTCTCTCTCTAGAAAGACTTCTTGAAACATCCGCTGTATCCATCTACTTTTCCTGAAGGTCTGATATTACGCCAATGTCTTCCTACAAACATCCATGTTTAAAACAACAATTCTGTAGAATACTCTAGAATGCCAAAATTAATTACACACTTCATCTAATGACACCCTTTGAGATGAGGAAATCTAGATTGGGAGAGAGCAAGAGGCCTGTCCCAGGTCACACCATGAGTTTCTGGCAAATTCAAGATTAAAACCTCAGTGTAGAAAACCTTTGTTTGTTTGTTTGTTTGTTTGTTTTGTTTTGTTTCAGGTAATAGAAAAACATTGCCCAACCAGCTGAACCTCTCCTCATCAAATTATCTTTACGTCTCATTGGCTCAGCTGGAATCACGTGACCATCCCTGAGCCAATCACGGTGACCATGGCAATGCATCCTCTGATGAGTCCTATCTGACCCACAGGACCATCTGTAAGACAGCAAGTGGATTCAACTCCACCCAAAGTCTATGAATTAAGAGTTGGGGAGGAAAGTTTGACCATGAAACTGTGGTTCCCCTAAATAGGAAAAGGGTCTATGTTTGCTGAGTGTCCAGGTGGAGTCTCCTCTCCTGGTCTGGTAATTTCTGGATGCCTCACCACAAAATGTGTTCATTTCTCCTTCACCCTGGTGCTCCCTGTTCCTAGCCCTTGTCTTCCTGTGTTGGGGCAGAAGCAACCAGGTGGGAGAAGCTGGAGGTGGGGGAGGGGCATTCTTGCTTTGCTTTTATTTTCAGTGCTTCCTGAAGGGCAGAATTGAAGGATCACAGGTAACCAGCTATTGTTCGCTGTTCTGTCGTCATCTATTGAAATTCCAAATCAGCAAAAGCAGCTGCCTTCTAGAGTGACAATCCTTGGATAAATTAAAGCCTTCCTTGTTTCTGAGCACTGACCTCGTTCCCATCATTGATTGTGAAAAATCAATGGAGAATATGGAAATGGTGATCATATTATCAACTCTGTCAAAATTGGCCAGAGTATTCCATTCAGGCTGATGTTAATGTAGCTGCTGGTGCTTATGGGATAGTCTTTAGGAGCATCAGAGTCAGATCAGAAGGGAAGGGGAGGGAGCCCCATCTTTCTTGACTTTTGGAATGTAGTGGAGAATATGGCACCTGGGGTGATAATCTCAGCCCTACCTACTTTCAACATTGGCTGCCTACGGTGACAAATTCAGACAGCAGCCTGTCCTACAGATATTGCTCATGACACAAGCCAGTCTTGGAGCACACTTTAGGAAGCCACATACAAAGGTGGCAACAGGTATCCTGGCCTCTCTTGGCTTTGGGGTGGTAGCAGGAGACCTCTGTGTTTGTGATTGTTCAACACCCAGGACCTCCTCCTGGAAAAAGACACCCTCCCTCGTCACATTCCTAAAGGATTTATGTTTTCCTGGCTATAGCCAGGTATTGTTTTGTTTCCTTTTTTGCTTCTTTTAAAAAAATTTGGTTTTCAATGGCAAAATAATAATTATATCTATTTATAGAGTACAATGTGATGTTTCAATACATACATTTATTGTGGAATGATCAAAAACAGGTACCAGGGATTGATCTCAGGTGCACTTAACACTGAACCATATTCCTAGGCCTTTTTTATTAGAGACGGGGACTCTCTATGTTGCTGAGGCTGGCCTTGAAATGCTGATCCTCCTGTCTCAGCCTCCTGAGCCGCTGGGATTATAGGTATACACCACTGCACCTGGCTCCTATTGATATTTCTAATCCTAAATCAAGACTTAGGAATTTTCACTTAAGCTTGTCTCTCTTGTGTCAATATGTCTCCTCTTTCATTCCAAGAAACCTGGTTTTCAAGGCCTTCAGGGATGGTATAATTAGACCATACCCTAATTTCTCACTCATTGTAGCCGATTTTGAACACACAGTAGTCTCTGAATTATAAAAACACCGCCTCCATTATTATTAATGAAAACATCTAAGAAGTTTTGGTGTATGCTGTTCCCATTCTTCTTCTTTGTTGCAAGTTAATTAAGATAAATTGACATACAGCAAAAGTCACCCATTTGAGGTATACACATCAGTGAAATCATACAGATTTTCAAAGACCCTGATTGTCAATATTTGTGCCATTCGTGCATTGCCAGAGCACACAGCCCTTGCCTAACATTGTGTCCGCTTGCCTGTCCCTATTTTGTCTTGATTCTTAGTATTTATTTAATGCTCATTTGTAGTCATGTGTCATTGACACATTAGCTTTTTAAGTGGTCTGAACCTCATTCCACCACAGAAGGCTCTGGAAGGCGATGGACATATTTCTTGAGTTCTTGTGCTTCGATTAATGTGTCTGTGCCCTTTGGACTCAAAAATCAATTTTTTTTCTGGGTATAAAATCTGGGTATCACCCCTCTCTCCTTGAGTTCCTTAAATATATGACTCCTCCAATTCTGGCACGAAGCACGGCTTTCACTGCCAGCTAATAGTCTAGTTTTCCTTCTCTCCACGCACATGCTCTTTTTTGCTTGTTGCTGGGATTGTTCAAGTCCCCTGTTACCCCCAAATGTGCCTTGATGCTGCTCACCTTTTACAGACCCTGCACCCTTTTACCATGAGCTTTCAAATGGTCTTTTAATTTCACAAATGTTTTAGGGTATCCTCTTTGCTTTATTCCTATTGTATGTATTTACTTAAATTTATTTTTAATGAATACGTAAGTGCATTAGTGTTATGGTCTAGACATGAGGTGTCCCCCAAAAGCTCATGTGTGAGACAAGGCAAGGAGGTTTAGAGGTGAAATAATTGGGTTATAGGAGCCTCAACCCAATCAGTGCCTGAGTGCTCTGAGAGCTTAACTGAGTGATAACTGTGGGCAGAGGGTGTGGAAGGAGGAGGGTCATGGGGTGCACTTTTGGGTATATATATTTTGTCCTGGGGAGTGGAGTTGTATGTGTCTGTCTGTCTGTCTCTCTCCCTGTCTCCCCTGTCCTCTTCCTAATGGTCACACCCTCAGCCACTTTCTTCCTCCAAGCCCCTCTGCCATTAAGTTCCACCTCACCTCAAGCTCAGCGAGATGGAGTGGGCCATCTATGGACTGAGATCTCCGAGCCCTTGAGCCCCAGATAAACTTTTCCTCCTCTAAAATTGAGCTTGTCAGGCCCTTTGTCACAGCAGCACAAGAGCTGACTCCAACAATCAGCTTTTATTTTCTGTTCCCTGCTTCGATTTTCATCTTCAGAAATTCCTTCTGCCCGTGCATTCAGTATTCTGGGCCCGATTTCACTCTCTCAATCTTCTTTCTGCACTTCTTTTCTCATAGTTTATTTTTTTTTCAAAATTGTGCTGAACCGTACGAAACATAAATGACCATTTGACTGTGTTAAAGTGCAGAGTTTCATGGCATCAAGTACTTCCAGACTATTGTTCAGCCACCACCATCATCCATCACCAGAACATCTGTCACCTTGTAAAACGGAGACTCTGCGAATATAACAGCAAGTCCTCAGTCCCTGCTCCCCCAACCCCGCACCTCTGTGCTGCTTTCCTTCCCTACAAATTGGTACCTTATCATATGGGTGGAATGATATAACCTCCTCCCTCAGTGGCCAGCGGATTTCATTTAGCAGAACGCCGTCATGTTCCATCCAGGTTGTTGCGTGTCTCAGAATTTCTTTGCTTTTAAGGCTGAGTAAAATTCCACTGTGGGCACACACTCATTCTGTGTATCTGCTCACGTCTGAGTAGTCACTGGGGTCGCTTTCTTGTTGTGAACAGAGTGCTGCAAACACAGGTGCACGATTATCTGTGTTCTTTGTTTCTTTTTGGCTTTGTAACTTTTCTGATTTTTTTTTTGCCTTTCATTTCCTTAGCCCTGTTCCTTTGTCCTTTCTAGCTGGCTCTCTTGGGTTCTCTTTTTCTGAAGTCCATCAGACTCTGTCCCCACCATTTCCTCTTCTCCTTCCCCCAGCTCATCAGATACAACATGGATCTCTAATCTATTGGTGATTTGGCCCACCCTATTATATTTTGGGGCTTGGGAGGTATTTTTAGTTTAGTTTTTTTTTTTAATTTTATTTTAATGTCATCCACGTTTTTATTTTCTTATTTAGTTCTGCCTTGGTCTAGGAATGTAGCTTCCCTGGCTTCCATCTTTAAGAGCCTCTCAGGATTGTTAGTCTGCTTCTCTTATGTTTTGACCATGGCCTTCTTTCCTTGTGTGTCTAGACATTTACACATGTGTGCTGCTCATTTTCCTCTGAAGTGGATTCGCTCTAGTCCCTGAGGCTGGGGGAAGGTACCTTCTTCCTGGGAGCATTTCACTGGCTTCCTCTGGACTAATTCATGATGTGGACTCCAGACTCTGTTGTGGGTCAGTTTGGCATGTAACTCCTTTGAAATCACAGGGGTTTTCAGAGGAGACGTTTTTCTTCCCACTTTGCTCAGTGCTGAAGACTTCTTGTAGACTCTGGGAACGGGAGCCTATATTGTTGGCTCATCTTCACACCAACATTTTAACTCTCGTGGTCCTGTATGTTTTAGGGTCTTGCATTTAACTTCCTACTTTGAGAAGACCCGAGGCTTGGCATTTTTTTTCCTTGTGCCCATGAGGCTGTGAAAACTGCAACCTAAGTTCATCAGTTTTGGGGAAATGCTTTCAGCATAAAAGTGGCTTAATGTTCTGCTCACCATTTTGGATTTCAGCTTTCCTTTGGATTTGAGACTGATAATCGCCTACCATTAACAGTTTCAGCTTGGAAATTTTGTCTTCCATCTGACCCCAAATGGAAGTCCTAAATGACCTTCTATGTGCCATATTTTGTAGAAATATTGTCATACTCTGCACTCAGAATAGGACTTATTCCCCTTTCTTTCAATCACAGATGCTTCTTGACTTAGGATGGGGTTGTGCACTGATAAACCCATCCTAAATTGAAGGTACTGCAGGTCAAACTGCCTTTGATACAAAACCTACGGAACATCCCAGGTTGGCAATAGTGCCGGGTGTCCTATTACCTTCTCTCCCTCTTGAGTGCAGAGCTGATGGGGAATTACAGCTCACTGCTTCTGCTCAGCACCAGGGAAAACAGTTGTATCTCATGTTGCTAGACTGGAATAGATCATACTTTTATGCACATTTTTCTACTGAATATCACTTTTACAGCAAGATAAAGTTGAAAAATTATACGCCAAACTCTTGTTATGTCAGGGGCCTTCTGTAGATATCAGGTGTCATGCTGTGTAAGGTGGAGCTTCCCCAGGTTGGTACCCAATACAAGCACGGGAACCTGAGGGCATCTAACAAGGCTCACAGAATCCGGAGCCAACCCCAGTGTTCCACATACTGCAGGCCATGTTGGAAGGGCATTCCTTGCCTTTCTCTACTGCATCTAGGCACTGGCTACAGGAGGCTCACCTCCATGTCTGAGCTGAGGTGAGTGCATTTTTTCCTAGGGGACATATCATGGACAGGGCAAGGGGCTTGAGATCAGACTGCCCAGGTTGGAATCCTGGCTTCTCTTTCTTATCAATTCACGATCTTGATCTCTCAAATACACTGCTTTCTTTTCCAGAGGGGATAAAAATAGCAAGTACCTTCTTGGAATGTTCTAGGGACTGTGCCTGATAAAGTGATTAACACACTGTCAGGATTGTTTATAATCCCTCGGACACAATAGCTGTAAACTTAATATCCTCAGAGGGAAACATTTTATGGCTTTTCTTTTTCTTCTGGAATTGTACCACACCTACCCCTCTTGTCTTCTTCCGGAGGGAGAGCTCTTGTTTAGCATTATCACTCTTTGCCGTAATATTAATGCTGAACCAAAGGTTTAGAGTTGAGTTGGGAAAACAATTGGAGGACAGAGGATTTTCTGAGTGAATGGAGGAGGTGAACTGATGGGACACGGAGCCACCCTGCAGGGACCAAGTTCTGCTGCCCATGGAGACGATGGTGCTGAAGAGAAAAGAGAAAGATGAGGCTGAACAGAGGCAGGGAGAGGGGTGACGGGCTTGGAACAGCCCTGGGCACCTGAGAGCCTGAGTCCTGGTTGATGAGCAGTGGAGTATTTGGGTAGTGAAGTTCCATATTTACTGTTCTATTGATTGCAAGACGTCTGCAAACAGCAGGATTGCGTGGACTGCAGGGAGCTGACCTCTGAGTTTGTAAGTTCATTTTCAGAGTTCTTGAAGTTTTCTTTTGCTTCTCACAGTTCTTTTTTTACTTTACCATGAAGACCCAGAGTTCTCTTGGCAGCACTCTGAAGAGAGTCCTGAAAAACCAGCTAAGCTCGTCTGAGTCTTGCCTTCCCTCCCCATCAAAATGCATCTGTCCTGGGATCTGTTCTTTCTGAATTTTCTCTGCCTTGCTAATGTGGCATCACATCCATTCTAAAATGGGGTTCACCAAAGGATCCATCTCCTCTCCATCTAGAAACATTCCCATGAGGGTTACCAAGAAAGCTCATTGCTTAAGACCAGGATGACATACTGAATCTATCCAATATGGCAGACCCAAGCTAGTCTGGTGAGGATGCAGAGAAAGTGGATTACTCAGACATCAATGATAGGATCATTAATGCAATAGCCACCCCCCAAAAAAACCAGTCTAGCAATTTCCTCAAACACTAAATATCAACTACCTCACAAACCAGCAATTGCATTCCTTGGCATTAGTCTGAATAAATGAAAACTTAGGTTCATATAAAAACCTACAAACAAATGTTTATAGCACTTTTATCCATATATCCAAACTGGAAACAACTCAGATGTCCTTCAATAGTTCAATCATTACTTAGAGTGGAGTGAACCCATAGCATGGAATACTACTCATTATTGAAAAGGAAAAACTAGTTTGGTGCATGCACCAACTTGGATGAATCTCTAGAAATCTATGCTGAGTGAAAAAAGGTTGCATGCAGTGGGGTTCCACTTAAATAACATTTTTGAAATGGACAGATTCTAGATATGGGAATATATTAGTGGTAGTGAGGAGCTGGGTGGGGAGAGAAGTGGGCATGATTACGCAGAGATCCTTGTGTTGATGGGCATGTTAAGGATCTGGATGGTATTTATGTGTTTACTGGTTGTGATGCTGTGTTAAGAGTTTTGCAATATATTATCATTGGGAGGAAACTGGATAAAGGGCATAGGGGATTTCTCTATTATTTCTTGCAACTTCATATGACTCTTTAATTATCTAAAATTAGAAAGCTTAATTGAAATACTAATGTACATCAACTACTAAGAACAGTGATCGAGACAAGGCCACCGGTATATAAGCATTTATTATTAATAGTGACCATGGATCAATTTGTAAATCCCGTTTGGTTCGAGTCCCACTAAATGATATGAAGTGAAATTTCTCTCTCTTTGGGCTGACGGTGATGGCCAGGCAGGCCAGCCCCTGTAGCAGCACCTGGAGGAAGCTCTCTGCTATTCTCAAATTTCCCTGTCTCAGGGTCAGAGAGAGCTCAGCCCATCCACTCAGCTCCTTCTTGGCCTTTGGGTGACTCTGCACACTGTTCTGGTCCAACACTGCCTTCATCACAGATCTCAAAGGCTCATCTGGCCTCTGGAAAAGAAATCTCATTAGTTGTCTCAGGAAGGATCTTGACCTTCCTGGAATACAAATAACAGATAGCTTAGACTTGCAGATGGAGAATGCTTCAGTTTAGACATGAGTTGTCCTCCAAAAGCTCATGTGTGAGACGATGCAAGAGAGTTAAGAGGTGATGTGACTGGGAATGAGAGCCTTAATGGAATCAGTACATTAATCCACTGTCGGGATCTACTGGGCACACCTGAGGACAGGTGGGGTGGGCTGGAGGAGGCAGGTCACTGGGACATGCCTTTGGGGCTCATCTTTTGTCCCTTGTGAGTGATGTTTGCTTTGGAGCAAGTGGTTCTCCGTGAGGGTGAGGCCACCGCCTAGGGTTGGGGACATTTGAAAGCACTGCCAGAATTTTGTTTGTCCGAATGGAAATGGGTCCTCACATCGACCTCAGTTGTCTGGAACACAGAAAAGAGTGTCTTTCTCCTCCCTGGGTGTAGCCTGACTGCACAGGGTGCTCCCCTAGCTCTCATCTTGGTCCTCACCACACTGAAACGCGATTGGGAAGCCCTGAGGTTCAGCTCTCATGAGCAGAGGGCAGTGTTGACCCCGGGCAGGACCAGGAACCAGGATGATGGCCACCTGCCTAGTGATAAGCACCATCCTCAGAGTGCCGTGGGGTAATTAGGCACATATTGCATACACTTCATGCTTGTTACATAAGTGAGGGCAGTTGCTCCCTCCAGATGCCAGATCATGCACATCTGGGATTACAGAAGCATGGGTTGGGCAGAGATCACAACTGTACAGCGCCTCACCCCTGCTGCAGGAAGGCCTCTCCTTCTGGGTTTCCATCTCCCTCTGAAAACCCAGTCCCCTAAACTCTTCTCAAAACTCACACCAGCAGGGCCTCGGCTGTCAGCTGTCGCAGCCATCCTAAATTCACACCTTCCTTTAAGGAATCACACTGAACTTTAGATTCTCACTCAGTTTAGCCTGGCCTGCCTCCAGGATCAGCAACATTTTATTCTGCTGGTGGAAAGTCACCCATGCATGTGGGCTTCCAACTCCAAGCCTGTCCAACATTCTGCCCCAGGACCTTGCTCTTCTTCTAAAGCAGTTGGAAATGAGAGTTTGAACTCCCCTAAGACCCTGAAAGGACAGATGGGGGCTCCCATGTTAGCTTGGTCACCACCTCTGTGAACTGGGCCATGCTTCTCACCGGTCTGAACTTCAAGGCCTTTAACTTTAGAATGTGGGCGTCCACACGAGCTTGGCTCATTTGTTTTAAAGTTTTAAATCCTGTATATTCAATCCCTGGTGTATGTTAGACACGTGGGAGCTAAAACCTATAATTGTTCTCATAATTCATTGGGAAATAGAGGGCAGCAAAAGTCCCATGATTATTAGTGACCCCTATAACTTTGATGTCCACTGAGGTTAACTTGTACTTCGAAATTTAAATGAGAATGGCTTAACCTCCACCCTGAATGTGCTCATTGAGCTCCTCTCATTCCTCCAGGACACTCAGAAGCATAGTAGTTACCAGCACTTAGGCTTCTCTGGTTACGCTGTGTCATGGAATTGGATCAAATGGGGGACTTGACTGTCCTATGACCACTAGTCACAAGGGTACAGTGTCAATCTTCTCACTTCCCAGATTTCCCCTGAAATGAAGTTGTGTTTTTCAAACTGTTGGTATTACCTGCAGGCAACAGAGGAGGCTTCTGTGGCAACCCCTCCAAACCCAAACTGAAGGATTAAACATACTTGCTCCTATAAACAAAGCCCTCCAGCCGTCTTACCATTGGAAACTTGTCACTGTTCCCATTTTCCCCTGGGCACCATCTTCTGTCTTTTCTTATTTCCCTCCTCTTATCTCAGTTCAACCATCCTTTTTCTCCTTCCCACCAATTTCTGCTGACCAAATAAAGCCTCCACCAAAGGAGACATCTCTTCCACAGAGGTCCTTTCCCTACATAAAATGGATCACAGCTTTTACCTGATCAAACGGGGTTCTTACACCAAGAAACTCTGTGCTTCCAAGAAAGAAACTATTTTATTTCACAACATGTAAAAACTCAGAAGGTCTAAATCAGGGCTGCCATATAGGATCTTATAAGGTGGGCACTGCACGGAGATATCTGGCTAAGAAGTTAAGTAGGAGGAAAAACTGTAGTCAGTTCTCCGCCATTCAAGCTTGGTGCTGGGAATACTCAAAAACATACTTTACCCTAAATGAGCTGCTGAAGTGGGAATAGGTTTTCCTGATTTTCTGCTAGGAGATGGAAAGGTGGTGTGGAAATTTCTTCTACTTTACCAGTCCCAAGGGAGCACCATTTTCTAATTATCCAACAGGTACTGTGTGTGTTAGCAGTGGCCTTGCTTGAAGCATTTGTAATGAAATCGGGTCTATCTCAGCTCTGAATCGAAGTCATTCAGTGTCAGCAACTGACTGGGAACAGCAGCGGGGCTGTATCATTTTGAGGGAGAGACAACTTCAGTTCTCCCCAAGCTGTCACTGGGAGGTATCATTTGCATATTAAACAGATATTTAAAATTAGTCACGCAGCAAACAATCAGAAGCTGGCTTCACAAACGCCACTCCTTTGAGGCAACAGCAGGGACTGAACATACTGCCAGGTGTGCACATCTGGGTTGCAGTGGTGTGACTTAAGCTGGAATCTGTGTCTATGACAGGTGAGCTTTTGAGGTGGAGAAGGAAAAAATGAATGGAATGGAATGGAAATCTCCTTCATGTCTACAGTGGCAGCACTTAGGATGGTACCTGCCCACCATAAAAGCTCAATAATGTGAGCTACAACTGTCATCATTCTCAGGGTGAATGCCAGGATGTTCATACGCCGACCCTGTAGCGTGGACCGTCCTTGTGGACCATGAGCATGGCGTTTTCTGATCTGATTTTCCTGACTTGATCAAAATGCATTGTGATTTACGTAGTGTCCCATTGTTTCCTGGGGCAGGCTAAGAGCTTTTATTTTATTTAATATTTCTGAGAACCTCGGCAAGTGAGGAATTGTTTAGCCCCAGGTTACCCATCAGGAAACTGAGGCAAAGGGAAGTTAAATAGGTCGGCCAAAGTCACACTTCAGGCCTTGGAATACCCAGCAGAGCGCACACCTGTGCACACTGCCATCTGTTTCTCTCCTTCAGGGCTGCTCAGGCACACAGAAGGGTGGGTGGGCCTTCTTCATGTGACACGAGAGCCCCTTGTAGGTATGCTCATGGTGCCTAGGGAAATAAGTGCGTTTTTTTTAAAGCATTTTATGCTTTACTTTATTTTCCAAAGCTATTACAGAACTTTGATAATCTTGGAAAATAGTGATAAAATAAAATGTTAGTAAAATATGAAGACAGAAATGAGTTGAAGCCTCCCACCTAACAAATGGCACTATTGATTTTTGTCATTAATTAAAACGCTTTCTGAGACACAGGCACCGCATACCTATTAGCCCATCTCTCTTCTTCACAAGGCATTGGGAGGGAGGGGGTTTATCTCCATATTGGAATGAAATTGAACATTCCAGAAAGACACAGATGCAGGGAGCGTACTGACGGGCAGTCTTGTGCCTGAGCCCCTGACCTCTGGGACTACGTCATCCATGCTGGCCCATCTTCAGGCATGTATGTAGACAGGCCAGGTAGCCACCAACCCTTGGGATGCAAACCTGATCTTTATCCCTTCTCCAACTAGAGCCGTGAATTTGTTCGTCAAAATAAATTAGTCAATATAAAATAGATGAAGGGAGCTTATTGAAAATGTAGATTCTCATCCTAAGACATATTCACTGGATTGACCTGGGGTGAGCTCAGGGGTCTTTATTCCCCTAATGCTCCTTAGGGGGTCCACTTGAGGGTTCTTCCACTTTGGTTGAAAGCGACAGTCGGGAGGGGAGTAGGCAGGAATAGACTTGGCACTTTCTCTGGGCCAGGTCTGGACTAAGCATTTCAGAGACATTTTCTCATATCATTCTTATGGCCACTGTCATTAGCACCATTATTCTGATCCAGAGCTGCCTGATCTCAAGGCTTGCCCTCTTGACCACCATGTTCGAAGTTCTTTGTAAATCTAGGTCTACCAGCAGGCCCTGTCATGCTCACTTGAGACTTCTGTTAAAATACAAATTCCCAGACACACCTTGGAACGATAGGAGCAGAACCTGAATGTTGGACCTAGAATCTGATTTTTTTTCATCAAGCGCCACAGATGGTTTCTGATGCCTTTTAGTTTGGTCACTGCAAAGATGTTGTTCAATTGATGAGAATCCACATGGTCATCTAAACTGGTTTAATATCAAAATATCTCCGTTCTGATGGGTACATTGCACCTCTTCTTATCTACTAATGTGCGGCCTGGGCCACTCAAGACTTCCCATGATTGAGCAAATAGAGGGCGATTGCCCAACTCATTAAATTTTGGGGTCTTTATGGTTTAGATGTGAGGTATCTTCCCCCCCCAAATTATGTGTGAGGCAATAAGATAATTTTCAGAGATAAAATTATTAGATTATGAGGCCTTTAACTTAATTGATGGGTTAATCAGCTGATATGGACTAACAAGGTGGCCACTGTGGTGGGTGGGGCTTGGAGAGAGGAGGAAGACTGCTAGGTGTGCCACTCAGGTTTACCCTCTGTCCTTGGTGAGGGATCCTGTCTCTCTGCTTCCTGGCCACAAGGTCCTGAGCTGCTGTCCTCTCCCATGACCTTCTGCCATGACGTTCTGCCATGATGGGCTGGGGCCCAGAGTTATGGAGTCAACCCACCATGGACTGAACCTCTGAAACCTTGAGCCAAAATAAACGTGTCCTCCTCTAAGTTGTTTCTGCTAGGTCTTCTGGTCACAGCAATGAAAGAGCCGACCAGATCAGGGTCTCCTTGTGTCTTGAAGCCATGATCTGTTCTGATTCGTGGGTGTTCATTTCCTTCCTTTGGCCAAGGATTTCCGATATCACCCTGAATGTGAATGCACCTCCACATTAGATCATCCACCCTGAAAGGGGGAAAAGATGACTCACATGTCTTACAAAGCCACAGGGACCCAGCCATAGTTAAAGATCTGTTGAGTTTAGTCTCTGAGTCACGATTGTATGATTCTTGTTCTCATGTGGATTGTATCTGGGGGGCCTTATTAAAAGGGGAAGGAGCCCGAGCTGATTTCTGGAGGGCAAACAAGGGAGTGAACTTGAGAATCCTGGAACAGAACAGGGGGGCCCAGGTTCACGGGTGTGGGAAGCCGTTCTGTGGCCCAGAGGAAACAGGGTGCTGGGCAGACAGCAGCTTCCACAAAGAGACGTTCTCTTGACATTCGGCGAGCGATCAAAACACGAGTGTCACAATTGGACTCATTTTTCACATAATCTAAGGAGAAGAAAGGGGCCCGTGGGTGGCAGTGTGTCAGTTTCCATTCCACTGTAACTCTGTCAGGGAGAAGAGACATTAAAGTCTCAGGAAGGAGCCCATTAGGCCAAATAAACATCATTGCAGCCAAATGTTATTGGCTCCCTGACATTGAAGACATTTTAGAGACGGTTATTTCCTGAGTCGGGAAATCAGAGCCAGGCATTTTCAATGGAATGAGTTTTGCAACCTCTAACATGTTTGAGAAAAAGAAATATTTTGACCCTCCATTCCAATAATGGATTATGCAGAATGATCTCCCGGGTAAATCAGCGGAGAAGCCCTTGGCTTCATCACAGAAAGGCTGCTTCCTCTCCACCTGCCTTCCCATCTGGAGAACTGCCTCAGCTCCCACACTGATCTCTGGGCTTCAGAAAAGTAATCAGAATTTAGGATAATACACTGGAAATATGTCCGTGGCCAAGAGCCACGTTTCCACACTGCTGGCGTGCCCACCGGCTTCCCTAGCACGGAGTCAAGTTCACTGATGGGGCGTTGCCACAGAATCCGCAGACGTCTAGCTAATTAATCCCTAATTATGGCAAAAATTAGGTTTATAATAGAGGAGAGTGAGCCAAGGCTGCATTTGGGAGACCTAGAGAGAAATTGAAAAGTAAAACTAGGACTGCGCCAACTCAGAGCCTGGGAGAGAAACCAGGGCAGCAGCAAACAGAGTCCAGATGGCTCCCTGCCCTCCCAAGAGGATTTGCAAGTTGAGGTCAGCTTAGAGAATAAATCCTCCCATCTGGACGTCCAGGGGGACTGCTGGCCATCGGGAGTTCCTTTCCGGCAGGAAGCGAGCAAAGCATCTTCGTTCTCGGTTGTCAGGTGATTGGCAGGCAGCCTGGGGAGGGTTTGGTGCACTCCATGTTGGAGGCCTCTCTTTTGATTTCCAGTTCTCAGGCCATGAGCCTCTTTGGCAAGAAGCCTTTCCATTCCTCGGAGCTTTGTGTTCCCATAACCTGCCACAGCAGTGGGCTGTCCCTGTAGGAAGAAGGTGCAGGGTTCGCTGATGCCTTAGGAATAACTCAGAGGGAGCTCCCAACATGTCACTGTCCCTCCAGGTCCAGAGGAACCAATGTCAGAGAGGGACTAGCTAAAGATAAAACATGTCTGTGGCGAAGACCCTGCGTTTCTATCTTGGAGTCAGCAAAGCGTTTCTGGTCTGGAAGATCAGGGTTCAAATCCCACTCCATCCCTCCTCCCTGAGGGATGCTTGGAAAATCCCTTAATCATGTGACCGTCAGTCTCACCGTGAGACACACAGGACCATTTGTCACTGGAAATGCTCCTGAGTCCTCAGATTAGAGGACTCTGTTGACATTTTGTCACCTGCCCCTAAGGAACCTGGAAATGCTCAGAACCCACAGAGCCCCCAAGACAGGAGATCTGGAGGCTTTCAGCACATCCGGGGTGGGGGGCCAGAGTGAGAGGCTGGGAGGCAGCAGATGTGAAGCAGCGCAGTCCTTCCGCTCCACTGCCACTCGATCCAGTGACCTACCTGGCACTCGACCCTCCCCCAGTTCAAAACAAAAATAAAAACAAAACAAAACTTCATGTATGTTAAAAAAAATGCACCAGTTCCTGAAAACACAAAGAATGGCTCACAGAATCCCCTGTCTGAGCAGGGTTGGTGGCCACAGTGTCCTGACACTTGATTGTCCTCCTTGTCCCTCTGGTAACTGTTAGTGATGTCATGGTGGTGAGGACATCCAAGTTGGCCACCCCAGAATGCACTCTATCCCGGTGGCCATGCAGAGGGGCTGCGGAGGCAGGGACAGCTCTGGAAAGCTGTCCTTTTGCAGGGACTTGGGGGACAGCATCTGTAGTAGAAGTAAACAGAGGCGGCAAAGAGGCTTCCTCTGAAGCCCCCTCATCCAGATACATCCCGAGGCCATTTGGGGACGTCCCATATTCTGCAGGCTCTTACCCGTGTGTCTTTGTCTGGTGACAGGGCCACCTTGACATCTTCCTCCCTCCCACCCCTGGTACCTCGTCTTCCTCCCAGGCCTGGGGCCTGCTTTCTTCCGTAGCCCGGTGCTCTTCCAGCTGCAGCCACAGGCCCTGTCTGTGCCTCCTAGGGTGGATCCCACGCTTCTGAACACTATCAGCAGATGCGTGTGTCTCCCTCTCTGCTGATCTGTGTACGGTCAGTTTATTTCATGGACTAAACTCACTCAACTTTCAGAGAAAAACTTGAACTTCCCTACGATTGAAATATTCCTCCACCTGGTCCTTGGCTGGAGACAGGGACGGAGCAAAGAGAAGTGATTTGCATGTCCACAGAAAATGGTCACCCTGCAAAACCAAACGCAAAAAAGAGGAATCACCAGAAGGATGCATGGGATGCATCGGCATGCCGATAAAAAGGGAGGGTCTCAGTGGTGGGACTTTTACACCTGGCTGCACAGGTGAAGCACCTGGGGAGCATAAAAACAGTGTCCAGGCACCCAGTCCACCACGGGACCCTGACTAATTTCCTGGGGAGTGTCCCAGGAAACCGCAATCACAGCTCTCAAGGTGACTGTAACATGCGGTTGGGTTTGAGAACCGATTCTCTGACATCAGGTCTTTATGGTGCTTTGGAGGTGCCTGATGTTGGCATTTATGTAGCCCTTCCCAACGACGTCCAGTGACAGCCCAGCAGAGAGCCCTGTCCCCAAGGGATACTGCTGGTGGTTGTAACTGCAGAGAGGCAGAGTGGGTGGGGTGGTCACTGAGCTTAGGAGGTGGCAGCTGTTCAGATTCTTGGAGCTGATGTCCCACAGGGAGGCTGTGGGGCCAAGGCTATGCCCTCGGGTGGAAGGGAAGGTGAGAGAGGCCTGGAGAAGCAGCAAGTGAGGTCAGCGAGGGAACCAGCTCTGTGCATCTCTGCTCGCTGCCTGTGAAAAGTAGATCAAAGGCCCTCACAGCCAGCCTCCAGAGAGAAGCCTTCTGAGAGCAAGCTGGACCCCCACGGGGCTTGTGTGTTGTGTCCTCAACAAGAAAACCTGAGAAGCTCCTGGAGGTGAAAGAAACCCAGGAACCGGTTGTGACCTCTGACGTCACAACCGTACTAGCTGGCAGCTGGCCTGAGCACTGTTTGACACGTGAATCTTGAGTGATTCTTCCCGCTGATCATCTCAGGGACACCCCGCCATCTGCCATGTCCATCAAGGCCTGGGAAAGCGCCGCCCCTCCCCCACGTTCTTCTCCATCTTTCCCTCACAGGCCTGGTCCCCTCTGTGGTCTCTTCTGTTTTCCTTTAACACCAAGAACACTGTCACCCCTGGCTTCTTCTCTAGAGCTGACCCTGGTCCACTGTAAAGCAAACAAAGGTGTTTTTGTTATTGTTGTTGTTGTTGTTGTTTGTTTTATCATGAGGGCCTGTGGTAGATTTGATTCTGAATTTTATTCCCTCCCCTTTGCTGGAGGCTCCCATACTTGCCTCTGGGCTTAACAAGCTGTAAATGCCTGTCGCACGCCACTGAGTTCTGAAATGGTTTGTTGTACAACATCGGTGGGACAGTGGCCATCTAGTGAAGGACTCCTTTATCTGATTGCATGTGTTAGTCAGCTTTTCATCACTGTGACAAAAATACCTGATAAAAACAACTTAGAGGGGAAAAAAGTTTTTTGGGGGTTCACAGTTACAGGGGTTCATTCATGGTCAGTTGTCTCCATTGCTGTGGGCAAGGTGAGGCAGAACATCAGGGCAGAAGGGCATGGCAGAGGAAAACTGCTCACCTCACAGAATCCATGGAGGAGAGAAGGGAGCAAGGAGCCAGGGACAGGGTATAGTCTCTAGGGACACACCCCCAGAGACCTTCTTGCTCCAGTCATGCTCCACCAGCCTTACAGCTACCACTCAGGTGTCCATCGAAAGTAGTGATCCATCAAATGGATTAATCTATTCTTGTAATTCAGTCTTTTCTCCTCTGAACATTGCTATATTGCCTAACATATGAGATCTTGGGTGGACATTTTTAGATCTAAACCATTAATAGTGCATAGAATTTAACTATTGGTACCTCTCAGTATCCTCCACTCGGAACAGTATCTTCCACCGCCTACTCCAGTGCCTGACCTGTGCATGTCTGGTCCTTGGCTATTGAGGGCCTTGCTCTGTGGATACGGCACACTTTGCTACCTCAGATTCCACCTCCTTCCCCCAGCCCCCCACTAAGCATGCATCGCGTCTGATCTCTTCTCTGTTTTGCTTGAGTTGTTCAAGCATCTTTTATGACAGCAGGGACTCAGAGCTTTGGAGGTAGATCTTGACCTGGACTCGCCTGTTCTTGTGAATGGGATCAGGTATATCTCCATTTCTCCATATTTCTCCCAAGCACAGGCTGGGGAAGCCATACAAATTTCATGGTTAGAGCCAGATTCAGGAACCGAGATGTGTGACCTTGGACAAGGTTTCCAGTTCTTTCCCTGTAAACCAGGGGAGCTAATGCTCACCTCCCAGGAGAGTCATGAGGATTAATTCATGAAAGTCACTTGACACAGAGCCTGGCTGGTGGCAAGCACTGTGCAAGATTCTGCTATTATGATCACCCTTCACTTCCCTCAAAACCCTTCACTCTGCATCTAACTGGCTTAACATACTTCTCTGGCCAACACATGAATATTCAACCCAGAGTTCTTGTTTGGGAAAATTCATTGAAAGAAAAATTCTCCCAGAAATGTAGGTGTTGGCTTAATACTTTAGTGCCAGACTTCTCGGGGTAATGTATGCACATTCCTGTAGCGTAAGATTCCACATGAGCAAGTTCTAAGAAGCCACGGAATAAATATGGTGCAACTTTCTAGCATGCTCCTTTTGCTTGACTCTAATATATTAGAAATACTGCTTTTACTTAATGGAAGTGAAATTTTTTTATCTTCTTCACTTGAGGAGAATTTTTCCTAGGGAAAAAACTCACCCATGTTTATTTAAGGTTTGATAAATTTTGAAGTTGAAAATGAAACCCAAAGGGTAAGGAGCCAAGACAAAGGGAAAATTGAAGGATATTTTTTAGTTTCAGGAGACAGAAAATCCGACTCAAATTGGCCTTAAACACAGAATTTATTCATTCTTGGGCCTAAAAACCAGAAAGATCTGGTTTCTTATTAGACAAAGTGGGGTTTCCCCAGTGGAGTGCATAATTTTACCTGAGTCCCGGATTGCTGTTTGCCCTCTTTGCTGCCTTTGGTGGGGACTTTATCTTCAGTCTTTGGTAGTCTCTCTCTCTCTCTCTCCAACTCTGTGGTCACTTTTTATGACAATAAACGGCTAAAACAGTCCCCAGGGTCCTGAGAAAAGGAACACATCCCCACCAACATGTTCTCCCCGGGTCTTGGGATTCACCCTCTCTCTCAGTTGGTCCAAAGTGTGTCTTGTGTTCAACTTTGAATCAACACTTTGGTGGGGAGCTGAACACACCAGCTGGCTTCAACCCCCTCTTGGATCTGGGAAGGAGACTCACTCTGCCCAGGCAAAAAAACCAGGAACAGAAGAGGGATGTGGCTGAGAGATCAGGAGGCTACTTATGGGAGAAGAGAACACAGAAGTTGGGTGGTGACCCAGAGGTGCCCAACACTCTAAAGAAAGAGATGGTTACCTGGCTTTGCAGCAGATAAAAGAAGGAATTAGTTTTGACACCTGATAAAAGAAAAAATCACCTGTAATGAGATGAGATAGTGTGCATGTGTGCGTGTGTGTGTGTGTGTGTGTTTGTGTATGAATATTTATTAAAGTGTGTCTGCTCTTCACTGTGCTTACACCGTTGTGACAGAAACCCCTTCCTTGGGGCGGGAAGGTAAAGGATTAATGGCTAGATGTCTGGGGAAGATACACAACAGTTCTCATAAACCTCTTTGGTAGTATAAAGGATCAGTATCACAGATTTTACAATAACAATAAATTATACACCATTTTTCTTTTTTTTTACCCTATGAGCAACTGATTCCTTAGAGAATGCCGTCTTGATTTTTGTAGACTCTTTGCATCAACAGCTGGCCTTTGGATGCATTTCGACCACAATGTGACAAAACCTTGCCTCACGTAAATACTTGATGCCAAGTGGTGCCAACACTCCTGTTGGTTGGTCTCTTCACTTACGCTAACGGAGGAGGGGAGAGTGAAAGAGAGGTGGCGCAGGTTAGAACTTGGCTCATTTATCAGTGTGGCAATTTCTCTGCTGAACCAGTAAAGGTTTTGAATACTGGAAAAAAATCAATTTTATGTTATTCATCACTCAACGTAGCCTCCATGAAGGTTCAGGTCTAGATCATCAGCCAAACAGCCATCAGGCTCTGATTTGCCGGTTTCTGAGAGGCAAATGTTCCCACAGTGACCGATCTGGAATTTCCAACATAGGATCACTATATTACAGTCAGTCAAAAACCTGAAACATTTTACAGCATTTCACAGCATTTCTGCCACAGAGACAGCAGACACAGGGAACTTCAAGAGGCTAGGTAGAAAAAAAATCATTAGGTAGAATAAAATATCAGGGAGCAATGAGCTTCTGGTAGTTATACCTTTATTATATAATCTATTTACGCTGTTTATCTAATATTTAATAATGGGCACATTTAACAACCTGGTTGCAAAATTCCTGAACATTTCACAGTGAGGATGTCATGTTCCCATGAGGGTATCCCCCACATGGATTCCTCCCTAACAACAGACAAGCACCTGCCAGAGAATGGTGCTCTCAGAAGTGCCCTCTCACTTACCTGCAGGGAAAGTAAGAGGGTGCCCTTGGGGTAGGGTCCAGAAACAATGAATTTAGCAGAAGATAGAGGTTGACTTAAGGTCCAGAGATGAGCCCTAGAACATAGGTGCCCCCATCCCCACCCCAACAGGGATCTGTATGTGTCTATGTGTCTATATGTCACAGTTAAAATAGAATCTGAAACATGTCCGTTTTAGGAAAATAAAATAAAATAAAGAGTTCACATAAATTCTCCCATGGGAAGCCACCTGGACCAGACTCTGCAGCGTCTTGGTGAATGTCTCGTTCTTGGCTACCATTTGGAAATCTTAGTTTATCCTTTTCTCTGACCCCTGTTTTTTCATCTTAATGTTTTAACCAGACACGCTTTGCTGATGTCAGACTCTCCCTGGAGGAAACCGAGGCACACAGATTGGAGGGTTCCATCATGGAGGCTCTGATTCAGTAGATCTGGGTGTGAATTCTCCAGGGTTGATCCCCATGGCAGGTGGCAGAGCTACGTGTTGGGGATCCTTCTGCACGGGCCTGGGGTCGGGGATGAAGTCGCAGCTCTGTGGCACTGAGTACCCAGGAGGCAGATCAGGGCTCCCCCTGGGACAGCTGGTCTCAAGTACCTGCCCTCGGGGCAGTGACGGGTGCCATTGTGGGGTCAGAGGACCCCAGCACTCTCCTTCCTGCCTTCACATCAGCTCAGCCCTGGCTGCATGGCCGGACTCCATTCGACAAGAGAAAAAACATCCCATTTCCTCTGTGTGGTGAGGTGTCCTGATTGGAATGAACTCTTCAAGTTTCTCTATAACAAGAAAAACACTGGCTTCCTTCTAAGGTCTCTACACCAGAGGGCTCGGCAAGTCGGACTTCATTCCACATGAAGAAAACATCAGTAAAAAAAAAAAATTATTAATTTAATCTGCCTCATGGGATATACCACGCTTTGGCCAAATGCAGAGAAAGTAAGGGAGCCTCACGTATCTCATTTAACACCTGAAAATTCCCAGGGATGATGTTGCCATGGAAAGGTGACATAGTGAGGAGAGTAAGAAAAGGTTTCATAAAATAAAAAATGAAAATGAAAGTCATCACATTCAAATGAGGCTCATTCCCCTGGGATATAACAACTTCTGTGCTCAGACCTTGTTAATAGCTTTTCTTAAAAAAAAAAAAAAAGATTTATTGTAGCTTCTATTTTTTCTATCAGTGTCATTAGAGCTTAATTAATCCTCTTCTAAAGGGAGGAAGAGGGCAGAATGGTATTTGATCTGAGACGTGTACAGCAGCAGGAAGGGTAATTGGGCTCTGCATGTTGCCTTCCTTACCTAATCTCCTCCTGTGGCTTCTGGAAGGCAGACAGCCCTGGTCAGGGACTCCCCATGTTCCCTTTGGGTTAGAGAAGAGGCGGTGTCAGCTGCAATCTCAGCAACTCAGGAGGCTGAGCCAGGAGTATCATGAGTTTGAGGCCAGCCTCAGCAGCTTAGTGAGGCCCTGAGCAACGTAGCAAGACTCTGTCTCAAAATTTAAAATAAATAAATAGATTTCTCAAGAGAGTCTGTAAGTTCACATGCTCAGATATAGGGACCGACGTGTTAGAAGCCAGGCACTGTGGGGACCCACTGTGAGGCAGAAAGTGATATGGCGGTAAAGGGGGGGTCACAGAAGACAGGGAAAGAGGCATCTAAACGCCAGCAGGCAGGCCCGCTGTGACTCCAGCCTCAGGCCTTGGTCTGTAGGGTGACACATAAACAAGGCCAGGGGTGTACCTCCCTCCAGCCCAGCCTGCTCTGAGATGAGAATGGGCATCAGGGACAGATCTTGCTTCCTGCTTTGGGAATGTGCATGTGCGTGGCGGTTCCTTCACCTGGGCCCCACCTCACCTGCTACATGGAACCACCCCCTCCCCTTTCTTTTATTTTTCTCCTCTCCCAGCCACCACCTCTTGCTCCAGCAGGTGACATTCAGGCCCCAACCTGTTCTAGGCTCTCCCCCATGGATTTATTTAAGAAAGCTCTGTGTAGCTCCACCTCTGTCACCTGGTCCCTTCTGTCTTCCCGGCTCCCCAGGAGACTTTCCCAGACTCTTCACCTACTGAGATCAAGTGCACCAAGAGAAGCAGTGGCCATGTTGATAAACGTTCCACCTCTGTAAACAGGACACCTGGCAAGAACAAGTTAGAGGAGGAGCATGATTGGGTGACTCCACTGCTCTGGGAACCAGCTGAGACAGAACATCATGGTGGAAGGTGTGATGGAGGACAGTGGCTCAGCTCATGGCAGCCAGGGAGGAGAGAGAGAGAGAGAGAGAGAGAGAGAGAGAGAGAGAGACAGAGAGAGAGAGAGAGAGCAGGGGAGAAGAAAGGGAAGAGGGAGAAGCCGTGGGGGAGGGGAGAGGGACGAGGAACCCAGCACAAGACACAGACCCCAAGGGCACACTGCCAGCAGATGGATTAATCCACTGACGAGGTTACAGCTCCATAATCTAATAACTGCCTAAAAGCCTCACCTCTGACCCTGGCTACCTTGGGGACCAGACATACAAGACGCGAACTTTTCAGGCAACAATCCACATCCAACAATAACAGGGCCATTTTCAATTCCCCAAGGAAGAAATTGAGGCTGGAATTTCAGTCTTCATGCTCTTTCTTAAAAAGTGACCCAGAATGGTGTCTTCCCAGCCCTCCTCTGGCCTCCCACTGCCTCAGATCGACCATCATGTCAGTCGAGGGCTTAGAGAAAGGGAGAAGGGGGAGGATCAGAGTCCCTCGATTGGCTTCTTGCTCCACGGTTTATGTCCTTTGCCCCAGGCTCCTGAAGGAGGCCAGCTTTCGCAGCCACCAAGCCTGCTGCTGAACTCAGGGAGGAACTGATACCTGAGAGCCCCAAGCTCAGCTCTGCTTGGTGATCTTTTGTTTGGAAGCAATGTACAGACAGAGAGCAAGGTTCAGTGTCAGTTGTGACCTAGAGCGCATCTCCAAAACACAGTTTGAAGTTCCACCACTGATTCTCCTTTCAAACAAAATGGAATAATAGAAACTGGTTTCAACATCAAAAAGCCCAAACTTACCACCACAAAACCAGATGCAACATATGCAACTGGTTTTCAAGACACTTGGCATTGAGCGCCAAAGAACGGTGACCGCTGAGGAGACAAGGAACCAATGAGAAAGCTCTTCTGTGGCCCCTCATGGCTGCCTCCAAGATTCTCCAGATGGTAGCACAGCTGAGAAGAACCCAGGTAGAACCTGTGGGTTCCTGGAGGTGGAGAGACTCCTGCCTACTTAACTTCTGAGAGTTTAGAGAGCAGAGGGGCCCAGAATCCCAAGATCTGAGGACCCAAAGGGGGACAGCTCCACAGAGAGAAAACTGTGCGCTCTGCAGAGGATTTCCCTTACATATGAACAAACTACCGAACTGTGTGGGAGAGAGCTACTCGAGACCATGAAGAGGACCACCTGAAAAATCATCAGAAGGTCGGTCTAGTGCTTACAGGACACTAAGGACAGAGCCGATTTCGTCACCTAGCTTGAAAACTTCAAGATTCATAGAGCAGTTCTTGCCACATGGTAGACAAAATTGCCCCAGATAAATAATACCTGGGTCCCACCTAACAAATCTTAAATGCAAGACTCAAGGGGTTCAAACTGTTCCCAACCACCATAACTGGGTCCTACAACAAAACTCAGAGTATTTACAGAATACAAATGTATCCAGTACCAAACAAGTTGAAATACACAATGTCTGACATCCATTAAAAAAGTTATCAGGCAGGTGAAAGAAGCTGTAAGATATATCTATGCTAAGGAGAAAAAGGAATCAATTGAAACTAGCCCAGAAATAACTCAGAAAGTAGAATTGCAGATGAGGACATTAAAATAAATATTCTAACTCTATTGCATATGTTAAAAATGTTAGGTAGAGACATGAAAGATCTAAAAAACAATTAAAATTCTTAGAGATTAAAGACTCCAAAGTACCAGGCAGAATTAATGGCAGATTAGACACTGCAGAAGGAAAGATAAGTAAATTGGAAGACAAAAAAATAGAAGTAGTTCAAGGAGAACTGTGAGGTACCTTTCATAGCCTCATAGCCATATAAGTGGGGTCCCTAATGAGGAAAATGGAAAAGTATTTGAAGAAATGCTTCCTGAAGTATTTCCAAGTTAGATGAAGATTATAAACCCACACATCCAAAGTAGCTCAATCAAATATTGCATAAATATAATATAATAAGCTCAAAAATTATTGCAAAAAACCATGAGGAAAATGCAACCAGAAAAATAATCAGTGACTCAAAATCAGTGATAAAGAGATAAAAACATACAGAGAAATAGTCAGTAAAACAGTGACTAACAAAGATAAGCAGGCACAAGAAAGAACCTATCTTGAAAATAGTTTAAATGAGATTATTCAGCCTGAAGAATTGAAAGAAAAAAGGAATGAGAAAAATAGAGGCATGGAGACATGTCACTATGGCTCCTGATGGGACACCATCAAGTGAACCAATATCCACGTGATAGCAGTCCCACAAGGAGGGAAAGCGACAAAAAAATCACCAAACTGTTGAAAGCCAATGACAAAGACAATCTCGACTTGGAGAGGAGAGGGTGGACACATCCTCAGCAGGGTTAAGAGTCTTTCTCAGCAGAACCCTGTGACTCAGTTGAGAGTCAAAGATCATGCACCAATCCTTCTGCAGCCAGCAAATTGTCCTTCAGATGTGAAGCAGAAACGGAGGCTCAGTGGAAGCAGCAAAACCTGAGAGAACCTTGCCCTGAAGCTTGCCCTGGAGAGCGTCTTGGGGCTGAAGGGAAAGACACTCAGGTAGCTTCAGAGCTACCTGAGGAAATACAGAATGTCGCTCTGGGGGCTCTTTGTGCCCCGGTGACAATTCTCTGGAATCAAGAGAAGAATGCCACTGAATTCATTAAAACCTGCCAAATTGTCCCCTCAAGCAGCTGAATTTGATGGCAGGTTAATTCTATCTCAATAAATCTTTTATTTTTAAAAATATGAAATCATAAAAAAGTAATGGGAGAAACAGAAGAAAATGGTGGTGGGTCTCATAAAAACAAGTAGCAAGAAGATAGACACGAATTTAAATATATTAATTATCATATGAAATTTAAACGTTCTAAACATTCTAATAAAAAACAACAAGGTCATTCGATAACAAAAGCAGGATCTAATTATATTCTCCCTTTAAGAAATAAAGACTTGTTTCTGTTTTCTTCTGGGTGTGAACTCAGGGCCACACACATACTCAGGAAGCACTCCACCACCCCCAGCCCAGGAAATGCACTTTATATAAATACCCAGGTGAGCCAAACGTACAGGGATAAAAAAGGGGACATCATGCTGACAGTGGATATGCAAATATCAGAGAAAGCTGATTCAGAACAAAGAATAGAGAAGGTGGCCTCCTCACAGCAGTAGGGTCAGTGACTCCAGAGGGTACCACACCCCAGAACTGCCTGAAGCCCAGACGGATGAAAATGCAAAGAGGAAGAAAGACTTCCACGATGACAGTCAGGAATTCCCAACTCCTCTCTCAGGCCCTGATAGAATAGTAAGTGCAACCCAGCAAGAAGTGGGGAGGCGTGCACCTTCTGTGACCACGGGGTTGACGTACAAGGACACCCCAGTCCAGCCAGCATGATGCACAGTCTCTTCCACGGTTTTCAGAAATGAAAACAGTGTTCTCCAGTGTGGACCACATCCCGGAGATGAGCACCGATGTTATTAAAAGGATCTAAGTCCTTCAGCTGTGTTTTCTAGGATGGAATTAAAATAGAAATAACTAACAAAACCCCAAAAGGTTTGGAGATCTCTGGGAAACCCATCTATGTAGAAACTCACATTTCTAAATAACCCCTAAGTCAAAGAAATCAAAAGAAAACACAACGTACTGAGAGGTGTAGAATGTTATCAGAGCGCAGGAAGAAACCTGCCAGACTGAATGCCCATGTTGGAAAACGGAAGTGTCACCTTGAGGACCTGAGTTTCCACCTTAGGAAAATAGAAACTGAAAAGTATGTTAGACTCGGAGTAAACAAAAGCAGGGTCATGGTAAATAACAGAGCAGAGAAAATGAAATGGAAAACAGAGAAAAATCAATCGATCAATCAATCAATTGATTGATTGAGAATATCAATACAATTGACAGACATTAGGCAGACTGATCAGGAAAAAGAAATGCCAGGCTGGATAATGAGAAAAGTGACTTCACTTTGAGTTCCACAGAGGGAAGGGCTGCCGGCTCAGATTGCCCAGCGTGGATCCAGCTCTGCTCTGGTGCCAAAACGGATGAAAGACATCACAAGAGAAGAAAACTGCAGAACGGGGTTCTGGGCCACCCCAAGACAGAGTGGGGAATGTGAAGTTGAGGATGGAGCTAGCTGAAAATCCTACAGGACAGGGACTGTGAGGGCTTGTTTGTTCAGCCCAACCTGGGTTCCAAATTCCTGCTCTACCACTTCACCAGGTAGCTGTGTGACCTTAGGGAAGTAACTTCACGTATCTGACCCCATCTATAAAATCAAGGTGGTAGTAACTGCACCTAAGAATTTGGGTTCTGAGTGAAGATTCAGTGAGATGATACATTCACTGTGCCCTTCAACAGCGCCTGGGACCTAGCAGGCAGTTCAATAAATATTAACTGTAATGAGATAATATTCTTATTAAGATAAAGCAGCCTTATGCTTTTGTGGTATGAATAAATGTTTGCAGCCAGCAGTTATTTTTAAATCAATGAAGTAATTTAAAAATTATTATTTTTCTTTGCACTTAAAGGAAGAATTAAAATTCTCTATGTAACTTGGCTCTGAAACAGAAAACAGTTGTCTTTTTCATTTTTCTCTTTTTTGTTTTTAGTCATGAGAAGAAGAATGATTTTTCTGCTCCAATCTAGCATAAAAATCCCTGTGGCCATCCGCTTTCCTGCTGGCCGGGGATCTGACCTCTCCATACAGAGATGCTCCATCTGAGCTGAGAGTCCACCCAAGTGCCACTCTCTGCATGGACTGGCCCCCGAGCCCATGTGGCTGACGGTCTGTTTTAAGCCTGATTGGAGGAGAGCGCTCTGTGGCTCCGAATGCAGCCTTGCTCTCCCCGGGGCCTAGGAATAAAAACCAAGAAATGGCTGTGAGTGCTCCTCCTTGTCCATGAACACCTCATGCTCAAGATCACCAAGACACCCCACAGCAAGGCGCAGTCCTTGAAGGCCAGAGAGGGGTGGCCCTTTAAGGACAGGCTTCAGGAGCCTGTGACAGGTGGTCACCCCTGTGCTCTCTGGCCCTCAACAGGGGTGCCCTGCTACCACACAGGCAGGCGATAGCACAGACAAGGACCAATGGGACAGACGGCCTGCTCCTTGACCTGCCTGTCCCCAACAGAGAGGGCTCTGCAAATGGTAAGGAAAGAGACTAACCCTAGTGCCCTGTTTCCCCTTTTCCTCTTTGGCCCCAAACCAGGGTCTTCTCTGCTGCAGAATCATTGGTCTTTTGGACCAGAAAGTTCTGTTGGGGAGGTCTCCTGGACGCTGCAGGGGCCAAGCCCTCTCCTGGCCTCTGCCCACAAGATGCTGGCGGTAGCCCTCCCACAAATAATTCAGCCAAAATGCCTCCCAGCACCGCCCAGTGTCCCCTGGTGGGGTTTCCCCCTGGGATTTAGCAAACATGGACCCACGGGGAACACCCAGGAGGGGCGCGTCTCCTGGGGATCTCTGACTTGTTAGGTCAGGAGAGGGGAGAAATTCATAGAGTTTGCACAGCAGATCAGCGCATGGCCAGATGTGCTGGGCACATGGCTGCCTTTGCTGAGTGGTCAGACCTCATCCAAGCCGAAAATAAGGCACCAAGTCATTTCCCTGGAAAATAGGAGGACCTTCGCTCCCAGATCCCTCAGTGAGCGCCCAGTTGGATGGATCCAGGGTTCCTGAACCTTCTCCTGCCCCCTCTTTTGCTCCTAATGCAAGGGGGTGGGGGCACACAGGGAAGGTGGGATAGCTTAAAATACACGCGAGTGTGTGCCAACTTTAAGGGCACCACTGTCTTAAGAGCAATGACCCTGAGTGGCTCCAATGACAATTCATCCCTTGTCTACAAATCTACGAAGGGGTGGCTGAGGAACCAACTAGAGAAAGGAGACAGAGGCCCTCCCCCTCGACAATTGTCACCATGGATCTGTGATGAGCAATAGCAGGGGCCCAACAAATCCGTGTCAGCCAAAGTGAGAGGACAGTAAGGACCCTCCCGGAGACATCAGGGCCTGATCTCCGGAACCCGCCTGTGAATAGGATCCACAGAGACCTCCAGATGGGAGAATATCCTAGATCATTCTGGGGGTAATGTAATCGCAGGTTTTTCAAGAGAGAAGCAGGAAAAAAATCGAGTGAGAAAGCAGTTTAACAGTGGTGGGGGGAGGGGGCTGCGAAGGTGCTGAGTTGCTGCCCAAGGAACACGAAGGTGAAGCAGCCCCTGGGAGCAGGAAGGGCAGGAGACGACCTCTCCCAAGCCTCCAGGAGGCAGGCAGCCCCTTCAGGCTTCTTACTCCATATGTGTGAAATAGCACCTGCTAAGAACCTCAAAGGTCCATGCAGAAATGATCTCTGGAGAAGATGTAGGCAGCTATGAAGGACCTGAGAGAGCAAAAGTCATCTTCCATGGCAAACAACCTGGTCAGGATGAAGGGATGCGTCTGAATGAGCCTCTCTCTTCTTAATGTAGACAAGATGGACCAAAAAAGGCCTGGGTGAAAAGCTGTTCCTGGGTACCTATGGTTGATGAACCACTCTAACTTGTGAAAGTGTAACAGGAAGCAGGGGCAGCCTCCATCTCATGGGACCCTTGGAAGCAACTGTTAGGACAAAGTGGTTGACAAGCCAGTGACCTCATTCAGTTCCTGAAGCAAGTGACCTCACCTCACTTCCTTGGTGATGGAACTCTCTGAACTTGGGATCCAAAAAGCCAGGCACCCAGAGCCAGTCCCAGTCCCAGTCCCAGTGGGCTCACTTGTTTGGATTTACAAAGGACAGAGTCAGTCTTTCTTTGTACCTAGTGATGTGAGGATGGACAAATGCCAGGAAAGCTCTGAAGAGGGGACTTTTCTGAGAAAGCAGGTAGTTAGTGGCTCACTGCTGGCTCCTGATAACTTCACACAGTTGGCCAAGGAGGCCAGGTCTGAGAGTGGACAGGCCATTTTGGGGGAACATAGTATGGCCCACCAGTCAAACAACACTCCGGATAGTCACAGACCTACTTGGGGGAAGGAGGTGCCTTTGTGGGTGTGGTTGTGAGTTTGTGGTTTTGTCTCATATTGTGAGAATAGGTAGGTAAGATGGTTTGCTTGGTTTGGAGTCTACTGTTTCTAGTAAGTCGTTTGACAAGGTGAGTGTTTCTATGTCTTTGTATCCCACTGTCTCCCTGGTTGTAGTCATTAGAAAAGAGAATGCATCAATAAATATGTCCTGTCTAGTAGAAAACTTCCCAGCATTCATCCTGCCTAATTTATGAATGGACTGCGGCTTGCCCTATGGATGGGCAACACCTACTATCTTCCTAAGTTCCTGTTTTCTTCCTGAATTCTGGACACTCTCCAGAATAGGCTCATGGTTTTGTGTCCAATATATGTACCACCTCCCAGCTCTGTGACATGGCCATGTACTGGATAACTGAAGGGAATGGCGAGCATCTCAGGAAACTTAGATATCAGTGTGACCACTAAAGTGTCAGTGGAGAAATCCTGCTTTGGGCCTTTTGCTTACCTATTGTTCTGTTGTCCTGAATGTCAGAAAGGTCTTCGCCTCAGGCCAGCCCTTTGTGAAGCCTGAAGAAAACATTTTTCAAATGGAAATAAATGGGCATCACCTGTGGCTTTTTGCTTAATTGCTTTGCAAAAGGATGTGTCTAAATTAGCCTCTTGGCCCTGTGTGAGGCTGTGGCATAGATTCTCAGCACCTGATGGATTAAAGAAAGATCCCATGTGTGCATCCAAAGCCAAAATGGCAAAAAAGAGCAGTCATTGTGGATGAAGTCTCTCGCCTTCCTCTGTAAGGTTCCTGACCTTCATCAAATGAGAATAGGGATCCTTTGGGTCAAATGAGTTTTTTAAAGCCCTGCAGAGGCTAGCCCATAGGTGCTTGGGGTTTCTCATGACTCCAATTCACACAAAGAATCTATACCTGACAGTCAGTATGCCTCAAATTGGAGAAGCAGAGCAGTATTAATGGCAGGCCTATTTGGTCACTCCTGGTTCACAGGAAGGGTGTCCAGGCCACCCTGACATTAGGCAAATGAGGGGCAAAGGAGCTTATTTTGGACTCTGTCTTGTGCTGTGCCCCTCATGGAAACCTCAAGCCAGAGGTTATGATGAGTGTCTATATGGAAGAAGATGAGGGCCATGTGGCAGTGTTTTGGTTAGAATTGTGGTCATTTGTGTGGTGGATGGAAGGGATGACTGGGTCCACCTGGGCTTGAATTCTGGCATGATTCCCCTTAGAGACTGAGTTCTAGAATTGACCTCAGAGAATTACTGCCATGAATTGTGTTAGGATTTTAGGAGGCCATGCATGAGAATCGCCCTTGGAAACTGAGATCTAGGCCCAGGGTGGCTTTCCACAGAGCACTGGGAATCTCAGCCAGCATATCACATGATTTTATTCTTAATGACCTGGCAGCCATAGTTGAGAGTCAAAACACACATGGACCCCACATTGTAGACCTCAATGGGCCTGGCTTAATTTGACCTTTTGGCCACTCTTGATAAGCCTTGCCTCTGAGTGTTTCTCCAGAGCTTTCATTGAAATGAGCTTCCTCACCATTTAAAGGTTCCTGAATGAATAGCAACCCAAAGTGCCTCCAACTTCATCCTTGAAAAATGGCTTGATAAATACCATGAAATTTTTGAAATTCCCATTACCAGGTGGCACTGGAGAACCTTTGGATTTCCTGTTTGCTGATCATGAGTGTAGCAGACAGTGCCTTGATTGACTGGGTTTCATGAAAATGGTGTAGAACAGAGATGCCAGGAAGTTGGAGCCTGCTCATTAGTGGGCCTAGAGTAGTGGTGTGCAGGTGTGTTATAAATCATCTCTGGTGGGGCCATGTGGATCTGCCATTGGCTTCCAAAAAGCTTGTGACTGATATGGTGAAGCCAGCAGACCCTTATATGTAAAGGCATCTTGTTATATGGATGCCTTTACATATACATTGATAATGTACAGGGATTCATCTGTTTCTTAGATTTTGAGGCTCCACCAGTTTGGGACTCCAAGGAACATTTGTTCTCTAAACAAGGTATGGTTAGTGTCAAGGTTTGTGTTAATTTTAGGGCTAGGATGCAAGCATGTGTTATGGTTTGAGATAGTTTTTGTCTAGTTTCTTTAATACTGGGAAGGATTCATCTTTTACATAAACTTACTATGCTCACCAAGTTTGAACCTTCTATTTGTAAAGGTTTGCATTCAGGAAAAGTTTGCATTTTAATGTTTCACTGGATTTTACATACATGGATGAATGGAAATGGAGCTGGAAATCGAATAGGGTTTGTACTTGCTGCTTGAAATTTACATACTCAATCAGGACTCCGGTTGCATTGTCTTGTGCTTCTTTTTGATGTAATAGCCCTAAGATGAAGCATGCAAAATCAACTTTATCTGAGAGCACTCTATGGAAAAACAGAAAAATACCCATTTACGGAAGAACCTAACCTTTTATTTAGTCAAGTGATTTTTCTTGTGCATAGGATTCATCTGTTCGTTTATTCCACTATGCTCCACACTTTTGGGAACTTAAGATCAATTGTTCTCTAAAGAGTTTAGGTACAGTGTTAGGTTTAGGGTTCAGGTTAGTGTTAAGGTTAGATTGAGTCTTTGGGTTACAGTTAGTTTTGGACTAATTTCTTTGATACTGTGCAGGATACATTTTTGACCTAGCCTAACTATAATTTCCAAGTTTGGGCCTTTTAGGTCTAACTATTCACTGTAAGGCACAGTACTTTTACCTAATGGGTAAATGGAAACAGTTTGTAGTTTCAGGTTTCATTGCATTTTGACTGATAAGGGTGAACTAAAATCAAGCTGGAGTTTCAAGAGTGCTTGTGCTTCTGCTTGAAACTTTACACACTCAATCAGTCTCTATGCATCGACTTGTTTCTTTCTTGTTGAAGAAGCCCTAATCTGAAAAATGCAAAATAAAATTAATTCAAGAGCACTCAATGAAAAAACAGGAAAATATAAATTAACTGAAATACCTAACCTAATTATTTAGTCAGATATATTTGATACTGCCCAGGATTCATCTGTTTGTTGTCCTCACTATTCTCCACACTTTTGGGACTCCTAGGATCAACTTTTCTCTAAACAGTTTAGGGATAGTGTTAGGGTTAGGGTGAGAGTTAGATCTAGGGTTAGAGCTAGTGTTAGGTTTAAGTCAGTGTGGGGCTAATTTCATTGATACTAAGCAGGATTCATTTTTTACTTATACTAACTATGCTCACCATGTTTGGGCCTTCTAGGTGAAACTCTTCACTGTCAGTAACAGTTTCTATTTTCAGGTATTACTATTTTGAACTATACATGGAAATGGAATTCCAACTGGATATCTAACAGGGTTTGTGCTAGCTTCTTGAAACTTCACACACTCAATGAGTTCTCAGCAGCATTGTCTGGTTTGTTTCTTATAGAAGAAGCCCATCACTGAGGCTCACACAAAAAAGTTTATCCACGAGCACTCTATAAGAAAACAGAAAAATATTCCATTACTAAAATATTTCCCACAATTCTTTGGTAATATTTCCTTGATAATGCACAGGGATTCATCTGTGTGCTAGACCACTAGGCTTCCTAAGTTTGAGAATCCAAGGATCAATGATTCTCAAACAGGGTAGGTTTAGTGTCAGGGTTTGTGTTATTTTTCGGGCTAGGGTAACACCTTGTGTTTTGGTAAGAGTTAGTTTTTGTGCAGTTTCTTTTATACAGAGCAGGATTCGTCTTTGACCTAGCCTAAATAAGCTGGCCAAGTTTGGACCTTTTAGGTGCAAGTGTTCGCTCTCAGGAACCGTTTGTATTTTCAGGTTTCACTGCATTTTGACTTATATAGGTGAATGGAAATTGAGCTGAAAATCCAAGAGGTTTTGGCTTGCTGCTTAAAATTTCACACACTCAATCTGGTCTCAGTATGCATTGTCTTATTTGTTTCGTGTTTTGGTTGCCCTAAGGTGAAGCATGCAAAATCAACTTAATATGAGAGAACTCTATGAAAAAACAGAAAAGTGCACTTTTTCTTAAATAACTAACCAAATTATTTAGTCAGATATCTTTGTTACTGCACAACATTCATCTGTTTTCTGGCCCGACTATGCTCCACACTTTTGAAACTTCTAGGATCAATGGTTCTCTAAACAGTTTAGGGACAGGGTTTTGGTTAGGGTTAGGGATAGGGAAAGGGTTAGTGGTAGTGTTAGGGTTAGAGTTATTTGGGGGATAATTTCTTTGATACTGTGTAGAATTCATCTTTTACCTACCCTAACTATGCTCACCAAGTTTAGGTCTTCTAAGTGCAAGTGTTCACTGTCAGGAACAATTTGTACTTTTAGGTTTCACTGCATTTTGATCTATATGGGTTAATGGATATCAAGCTGGAAATCAAACAGAGTTTGTGCTACCTGCTTGAAACTTCACACACTCAGTCATTTTTTGTTGATTGTTTCTTGTAGAAGAAACCCAAAGCTGAAGCACACAATATCAATTTTATCCAAGAGCACTACATAAGAAAACAGGAAAATTCCCAGTTACTAAAATACCTCCCCAGTTCGTTGGTCAGATTTCTTTAATAATGTGCACAAATTCATGTATTTGCTAGCCCACTAAGCTCCCCAATTTGGGACTCAAAAGGTCAATGGTTCTCTAAAAAATTTAGGGTTGGTGTCAGGGTTTGTGTTATTTTTATGGCTAGGGTGAAAACTTGTGTTATATTTAGAATTAGTTATTATTTATTTTCTTTGATACAGAGCAGGATTCATCTTTTACCTAGCCTAACTTTGCTCACTAAATTTGGGCCTCCTAGGTGGAAGTGTGTGCTATCAGGAACAGATTGTACTTTTAGGTTTCACTTCATTTTTACCTATGTGGGTGAATGGAAATCGAACTGGAAATCCAAGAGGGTTTCTGCTTGCTGCTTGAAATTTTACACACTCAATCAGGCCTCGGTATGCATTGTCTTGTTTCTTTCTTGTTGATGTTGTCCCAAGCTGATGCAGGCAAATAAAATAAATCCAAAAGCATTCTATGAACAAACAGGAAAATACCCATTTCCTTAAGTAACTATCCAAATTATTTAGCCAGTTGTCTTTGATATTTCACAGGATTCATCTGTTTGCTGGCTTCACTATGCTCCACATATTTGGGAGTTCTAGGATCAACAGTTCTGTAAACAGTTTAGAGATAATTTTAGGGTTAATTTCAGTGTTAGAGCTACAGTTAGAGCTAGAGTTAGGATTAGAGTTAATTTTGGGCTAATATGTTTGATGCTGGGCAGGATTCATCTTTTACCTAGCCTAAGTATGCTCGCCAACTTTGGGCCTTCTAAGTGCAAGTGTTCACTGTCAGGAACAATTTGTACTTTTAGGTTTCACTGCATTTTGACCTATATGGTTGCATGGAAATCAAGCTGGAAGTCAAACAGGGATTGTTGTAGCTGCTTGAAACTTTACACACTCAATCTGTTCTCATTGAGCATTTTCTGTTTTTTGTTTGTTTTTGTTTTTTTTGTTTGTTTGTTTGTTTTAGAAGAAGCCCAAAGCTGAAGCACCCGATACAAATTTTATCCAAGAGCACAGTATAGGAAAACAGGAAAATTACATGAAATAAACTCCCCCAGATCTTTGGTCAGATTTCTCTAATTATGTGCAGGAATTCATGTGTTTGCTAACCCACTAGGCTACCCATATTTGGGACTCCAAGGATCAATTGTTGTCAAAACAGGTTAGTGTTAGTATCAGAGTTTGTGTTATTTTTAGGGCTAGTGTGTGAGCCTGTGTTATGGTTAGAGTTAGTTTTTGTGTAGTTTCTTTGATACTGGGAAGGATTCATTTATAACTAGTGTTAATATTTTTTCCATGTTTGGACCTTTTAGATGTGTTTGCTGTTAGAAACCATTTGTATTTTTAGATTTCACTGCATTTTGATTAATATGGTATATGGAAATCCAAGAGTATTTGTGCTTGCTGCTTGAAATTTTACACACTCAATCAGTCTCAGTATGCATTATCTTATTTCTTTCTTGTTTAATGAGCCCTAAGCTGAATTATGCCTAAACAACTTTATCTGAGAACATTCTATAAAAAAATAGGACTATACACATTTACTGAAATACCTAAGCAAATTTTTAGTCAGATGTATTTGATTATGCACAGTATTCATCTGTTTTCCTTACCCCACTATGCTCCATACTTTTGAGACTCCTAAAATCAATGGTTCTCTAAAGAGTTTATGGATGGTGTTAGGTTTATGATTAGGTTTAGTGCTAGGGTTAGAATTAAACTTAGTGTTACAGTTCGTTTTGGCTAATATCTTTGATATTGGGCAGGATTCATCTTTAACCTGGCCTATCTATGCTCTCCAAGTTTGTGTCTCTAGGTGCAACTGTCTGCTGTCAAAAACAGTTTATATTTTCAGGTATCACTGTATTTTTACTGATATGGGTGAATGGGAATCCAGCTGGAAATCAAACTGAGTTTGTGCCTTCTACACTTTGATCTACATGGGTGAATGGTAATTCACCTGGAAATCAAATATGGTTTGTGCTAGCTGCTTGAATCTTAACATCCTCAATAAGTTCTCTGTGAGCATTGTCTGTTGTTTTTTTCCTAGTAGAAGAAGCCCAAAGCTGAAGCACACAAAAAGAAGATTATCCAAGAGCACTCTATAAGAAAACAGTGAAATATCCATTTACTGTATTTCTTCCTCTAATGTTTTGGTCAGATTTCTTTGATAATGCACAGGAATTCATCTGTTTGCATGTCCACTTTGCTCCCCACGTTTGGGACTCCAAGTATCAATGGTTCTCTAAACAGGTTTGGGTTAGTGTCAGGGTTTTTCTTAGTTTTAGTGCTAGGGTGACATCTTGTTTTATGGTTAGAGTTAGTTTTTGTCTAGTTTCTTTGATAATGGGAAGGATTCATCTTTTACCTAGCCGAACTATGCTTGCCAAGTTTGGGCTTTCTAGTTGCAATTGTTTATACTCAGGAACAGTTTGCATTTTCATGTTTCACTGCATTTTACATATATGGGTGAATGGAAATGGACCTGGAATTCAAACAGGTTTTGAGCATGCTGCTTGAAACTTTACACACTCAATCAGTTTTCAGTATGCATTGTCTTGTTTCTTTCTTGTTGAAGTAGCCCTAAGCTGAATCATGCAAAAACACCTTTATCTGAGAGCACCCTATGAGAAAACAGGAAAATACCCATTTACTTAAATACCTAACCAAATTATTTAGTCAGATGTCTTTGATACTGCACAGAACTCATCTGTTTGCTGGCCCCAATATGCTGCACACTTTTGGGAATCCTAAGATCAACAGTTCTCTAAGCAGTTTAGGGATAGGATTATGGTTAGTGTTAGAGTTAGTACTATGTTTGAACTACTGTTAGGTTAGGGTTAGTTTTGGGCTAATTTATTTGATACTGTGCAGGATTCATCTTTTAACTATCCTTACTATGCTCACCCAGTTTGGGTCTTCTGGTTGCAAGTGTTTGCTGTCAGGAACATTTCCTATTTTCAGGTTTCACTGCATTTTGACCTATACAGGTGAATGGAAATCAAGCTAGAAATCAAACAGGGTTTGTTCTTGCTGCTTGAAACTTCACACACTCAATCAGGTCTCAGTATGCATTGTCTCATTTTTTCTTGTTGAAGTAGCCCTAATATGAAGCAACCAAAAACAGCTTAATATGAGAGCACTCTATCAAAAAATCCCCAAAATACCCATTTACTGAAGTACCTAACCAAATTATTTAGTCAGATGTCTTTGATACTCCACAAGATTCATCTGTTTCCTAACACAACTGTGCTCCACACTTCTGAAACTTTTAGGATCAATGGTTCTCTAAAGAGTTTAGGGATAGTACTAGGATTAGGGTTAGGGTTAGATCTAGGGTTAGAGCTAGTGTTATGGTTAGAGTTAATTTTGGGCTGATTTATTTGATATGAGCAGGATTCATATTTTACCTAGCCTAACTGTGCTCACCAAGTTTTGGCCTTATAGTTGCCACTGTTCACTGTCAGGAACAGTTTGTATTTTCAGATATCACTGCATTTTTACCTATATGAGTTAATGGAATTCCACCTGGAAATCAAACAGAGTTTGTGCTAGCTGCTTGAAACTTCACACACTCAGTCATTTCTCCATGAGCATTGTCTGGTTTCATTCTAGTAGAGGAAGTCCAAAACTGAAGCACAAAAAACAAGTTCAAACATGAGAACTCTACAAGAAAACAGGGAAATAGCAAGTTACTGAAATTCCTTCTCAAATTCTTTGGTCAGATTGCTTTGACAAAGCACAGGAATTCATCTGCTTGCTAGCCCACTTGATTCACCACGTTTGGGACTCCAAGGATTAATGGTTCTCTAAACAGGTTAGGGTTAGTGTTAGGGTTTGTGTTAGTTTTAGGGCTAGGTTGACAGCTTGTATTATGGTTAGAGTTAGTTTTTGTGTAGTTTCTTTGATACTGGGCAGCATGCATCTTTTACAAACTAGCCTAAATATGGTTGCCAAGTTTGGGCCTTCTCAGTGCAAGTGTTTGCAGTTAGGAACAGTTTGTATTTTCAGGTTTCACTGCATTTTGACCTATATGGGTGAATGGATATTTTAGCTGAAAATCGAATAGAGTTTTTGCTTGCTGCTTGAACCTTCACACACTCAATCAGATCTCAGTATGTATTGCCTTTTTTCATTCTTGTTGAAGTATCCCTAAGCTGACGCATGCAAAACAACTTTTTCTAAGAGCACTTTCTGAAAAAACAGAAAAAATACACATTTACTGAAATACCTAACAAGATTATTTAATCAGATGTCTTTGACACTGCACAGGTTATATATGTTTAGTGGCCCTACTCTGCTCCACACATTTTGGGCTCCTAGGATCAATGGTTCTCTAAACAATTTAGGGATAGTGTTAGGAATATGGTTAGGTAAGGGCTAGGGTTAGAGCCAGTGTTAAGGTTAGACTTAGTTTGGGGCTAATTTTTTTGATACTGGGCAGGATACATCTTTTAGGTAGCCTAACTCTGCTCACCAAGTTTCAGCCTTCCAGGTGCAAATGTTCGCTGTCAGGAACAGTTCGTATTTAAGGTATCACTGTATTTGGAACTGTGTGGTTGAATAGGAATTGAGCCTGAAATGAAATAGGGTTTGTCCTAGCTGCTTGAAACTTCACACACTCTATTAATTCTCCATGAGCATTGTCTGGTTTCTTTCTTGTAGAATAAGCCCAAAGCTGAAGCACAGAAAAACAACTTTATCCAAGAGTACTCTATAAGAAAACAGGGAAATACCCAGTTATTGAAATTCCTCCCCCAATTTTTTGGTTAGATTTATTTGAAAATATGCAGAAATTCAGCAGTTTGCTAGCCCACTAGGCTCCCCATGTTTGGGACTCCAAGGATCAATGTTTCTCTAAACAGTTTAGGGTTAGTTTCAGGATTTGTGTTAGTTTTATGGCAGTGTGACAGCTTGTGTTTTGTTAGAGTTAGTTTATGTCTAGTTTCTTTGATCCTAAGAAGGATTCATCTTTTTCCTCGCCTAACTCTGGTCACCAATTTTGGATCTTCTAAGTGCAAGGGTTCACTGCCAGTAACAGTTTGTATTTTCAGGATTCACTGCATTTTGACCTGTATGTGTGAATGCAAATCAAGATGGAAAGAGAACAGGGTGTGTGATAGCTGCTTGAAACTTTACACACTGAACCAGGTTTCAGAATGCATTGTCTTTTCCTTTCTTGTTGAAATAGCCCTAAGATGAAACATGAAAAAAAAAAAAAAACTTTTTCCGAGAACACTTTATGAAAAAACAGAAAAATTTCATGTACTGAAATACTTCACCAATTTATTTTGTCAGATATTTTTGATACTCTACAGGATTTATCACTTTGCTGGCCCCAGACTAAGCAACACGTTTTTGGTACTCCTAAGATCAATGGTTCTATAAACAGTTTAGTGATAGTGTTAGGGATAGGGTTAGGTTTAGGGCTAAGGTTAGAGCTACTGTTAGTGTTAGAGTTAGTTTTGGGTTAATTTCTTTGATACTGGGGAGGATTCATTTGTTTCCTAGCATAACTATGCTCGCCAAGTTTCGACCTTCTAGGTTCAACTGTTCGCTGTCAGGAACAGTTTGTATTTTCAGGTTTCACTGCCTTTGGAACTATATGGGTGAATGGGAATTGAGTCTGTAATCAAACAGGGTTCGTGCTAGTTACTTGAAACTTCACACACTTAATCAGTTCTCTACAAACATTGTCTGGTTTGTTTTTGTAAAAGAAGCCCAAAGTTGAAGCACACAAAAACAAGTTTATCCAAGAGAACTCTATAAGAAAACAGGGAAATGCCCAGTTATTGAAATTATTCCCCCAATGCTTTGGTCATATTTCTTTGATATTGCACAGAAATTCATCTGTTTGCTAGGCCACCTAGGCTACCCACGTTTGGGACTACAAGGATCAATGGTCTTCTAAGCAGGTTAGGGTTAGAGTCAGGGTTTGTGTTACTTTTAGGTCTAGGGTGAGAGCTTGTTTTATGGTTAGAGTTATTTTTGTCAAGTTGCTTTTATACTTGGAAGGATTCATTTTTTACCTAGTCTAACTATGCTTCCCACGTTTGGACCTTTTAGGTGCAAGTGTTCACTGTCAGGAACAGTTTGTATTTTCAGGTTTCATTTCTTTTTTACCTATACAGATGAATGGAAATTGAGCTGGAATTTGTGCTTGCTGCTTAAAATTTCACATATTGAATCAGGGGTCAGAATGCATTGTCTTCTTTATTTTTCTGAAGTAGCCCTAAAATGAAGCATGGAAGAACAACTTAATCTGAGAGCACTCTATAAAAAAAAAAAAAAACAGAAAAATACCCATTTACTGAAATAACTAATCAAATTATTCACTCAGATATCTTTGATACTGCATAAAATTTATAACTTTGATGGCCCCACTCTGTTCCAATCTGTTGGAGCTCCTTGGATCAATGGTTCCCTAAACAGTTTAGTGGTTAATTTATGGATAGAGTTAGGATTAGGGCTAGGGTTCTATCTAGTGTTAGGGTTAGAGGTTTTTTTTGGATAGTTTCTTTGATACTTGGGAGGATTCATCTTTTCCCTATCCTATCTCTGCTTGCAAAGTTTGGACCTTCTATTTACAACTGTTTGTTGTTAGGAAAAGTTTTTATTTTCAGGTTTCACTGCATTTGGAACTATACAGGAGAATGGGAATCAAGCCTTAAATCAAACAGGATTTGTGCTGTCTACTTAAAACATCACACACTCAATCAGTTCTCTGTGAGTATTGTCTGGTTTGTTTCTTATAGAAGAAGTCCAAAGGTGAAGCACAAAAAAACAACTTTATCCAAGTGCACAGGAAAATACCCAGTTACTGAAATTACTCCCCCAATTCTTTGGTCATATTTCATTGATTATGTGCAGAAATTCATCTGTTTCCTAGCCTACTAAGCTACACAAGTTTGGGACTCCAAGGATCAATGGTTCTCTAAACAGGTTAGGGTTAGTTTGAGGGTTTGTGTTAGTTTTAGTGCAGGGTGACAGCTTGTTTTGTTGTTAGAGTTAGTTTTTGTCTAGGTTATTTGATCCTGAGCAAGATTCATCTTTTACCTAGCCTAACTCTGGTCACCAATTCTGGACCTTCTAGGTGTAAGGGTCCACTGTCAGGAACAGTTTGTATTTTCAGGTTTCACTGCATTTTGACCTATATGGGTGAATGGAAATCGAGCTGGAATTTGAACAGGGTTTGTGCTTGCGGCTTGAAACTTCACACACTCAATCAGATCTCAGAATTCATTGTCTTCTTTCTTTCTTGCTGAAGTAGCCCTAAGGTGAAGCATGCAAAAACAACTTAATCCGAGAACACTTTATAAAAAAAACTAGAAAAATACCCACTTACATAAATACCTAACCAAATTATTTAGTCAGATATCTTTAATACTACATAGGACTCATCACTTTGCCGACCCCAGTATGCTCCACACTTCTGTGCTTCCTAGGATCAATGGTTCTCTAAAAGATTAGGAATAGATTTAGGGATTGGGTTAGGATTAGGGTTAGGGCTAGGGTTAAATCTAATGTTAAGTTTAGTTTTGGGCTAATTTATTTGATACTGGGGAGGATTCAACTTTAACATAGCCTAACTATGCTAGCGAAGTTGGGGCCTTTTAAGTGCAACAGTTCGCGGACAGAAACAGTTCGAATTTTCAGGTTTCACTGCCTTTGGAACTATATGGGTGAATGAGAATCAAGCTTTAAATCAAACAGGGTTTGTGCTGGCTGGTTGAAACTTTAGAAACTCAATCAGTTCTCCATAAGAATTGTCTGGTTTCTTTCTTGTAGAAGAAGCCCAAAGCTGAAGCACAAAAAAAAAAAAACCAAAAAAAAAAAAAAAAAAAAACTTTATCCAAGTGCATTCTTGAAGAAAACAGGAAAATACCCAGTTACGGAAATTCCTCCTACAATTCCTTGCTCAATTTTTTTTGATAATGTGTAGGTATTCATCTATTTTCTAGCCCACTAGGCTCTGCAAGTTTTTGACTCCAACCATCAATGGTTATCTAAACAGGTTAGTTTTAGTGTCAGGGTTTGTGGTAGGTTTAGTTCTAGGGTGACAGCTTGTGTTATGATTAGAGTGAGTTTTTGTCTAGTTTTTTTATACTGGCCAGGATTCATCTTTTACTTAGACTAATTATGCTCACCAAGTTTGGGCCTTCTAGATGCAAGTTTACACTGTCAGGAATAGTTTGTATTTTCAGGTTTCACTGTATTTTGACCTATACGGGTTATAAATCGAGCTGGAAATCAAACAGGGTTTGTGCTTGCTCTTTGAAACTTCACACTCTAAAACAGGTCTCATAATGCATTGTCTTGTTTCTTTCTTTTTGAAGTATCCCTAAACTGAAGCATACAAAAACAACTTTTTCCAAGAGCACTCTATGAAAAAAAATCTGGAAAATAAACATTTACTGAAATACGTAATAAAATTATTTAGTCAGATGTCTTTGATATGGCACAAGATTTATCTCTTTGCTTGCACTACTACGTTCCACACTATTGGGACTTCTAGGATCCACAGTTCTCTAAACACTTAAGGAATATTGTTAGGGATAGGGTTAGGTTTAGAGCTACGTTTAGATATAGTGTTAGGGATACAGTTAGTTTTGTGCTAATTTCTTTGCTACTGGGGAGGAATCATCTTGAACCTAGCCTAACTATGCTTGCAAAGTTTGGGCCTTCTAGGTGCAATTGTTCACTGGTTCTTGTAGAAGAAGCCCAAAGTTGAAGAACACAAAATCAAGTTTGTCCAAGAGCACTCATTAAGAAAGAGGGAAATACCCAGTTACTGAAATTCCTCCCTCAATTCATTGGTCTCATATCCTTGCTAATGTGCAAGAATTCATGTGTTTGCTAGCCCAATAGGCTCCCCAAATTTGGGATTCCAAACATCAATGGTTCTCTAAACAGTGGAGGATTAGTGTCAGTTTTAGGGCTAGGTGACAGCTTGTGTTATTTTTAGAGTTAGTTTTTGTCTAGTTTTTTTGATACTGGGCAGGATTCATCTTTTACCTAGCCTACCTATGCTCACCAAATTTAGGCCTTCTAGGTGCAACTGTTTGATGTCTGGAACAGTTTGTATTTTCAGGTTTCACTGCATTTTGGCCTATAAGGGTGAATGGAAATTGAGCTGGAAATCAAACAGGGTTTGTTCATACTGCTTGAAACTTCACACACTAAACCAGATCTCAGAATGCATTGTGTTGTTTCTTTCTTGGTGAAGTAGCCCTAAGCTGAAGCATGCAAAAACAACTTTTACCGAGAGCACTCTATGAAAAAAAATGGAAAATACCCATTTACTGAAATATCTAATCAAAGTATCTTGTCAGATATCTTTGGTACTGCATAGGATTCATTGCTTTTCTGGCCGTACTATGTTCCACACTTTTTGGACTCCTAGAATCAATGGTTCTCTAAATAGATTAGGAATAGTGTTAGGGATAGGGATAGGGTTAGGACTAGGGTTAGAGCTAGTGTTAGGGTTAGAGTTTATTTGGGGCTAATTTCTTTGTTACTTGGGATGATTCATCATTAACCTAGTGTAACTATGCTTTCCAAGTTGGGTCTTCTAGGTGCAACTGTTCGCTGTCAGGAATAGTTTGTATTTTCATGTTTAATTGCATTTTGACCTAAATGGGTAAGTGGATATCAAGCTGCAGATCAAACAGTGTTACTGCTTGCTGCTGGAAACTCCACACAGTGAACTTGGTGTGAGAATGCATTTTCTTTTTTTTTTTTTTTTCTTGATGAAGTAGTCCTAAACTGAAGCATGCAAAAACAGCTTTTTCCAAGAGCACTCTATTGAAAAACAGGAAAATACCCATTTACTGAAATACCTAACCCAGTTATTAGTCAGATGTCTTTGATATGGCGGCGCAGGATTCATCTCTTTTATGGCCCCACTATGGTCCACACTATTGAAACTTCTAGGATCAATGGTTCTTTAAACAGCTAAGGGATATTTTTAGGGATAGGGTTAGGTTTAGGGCTAGGGTTAGAGATAGTGTTAGGATTAGAGTTATTTTATGGATAGTTTCTTTGATACTGGGCAGGATTCATCTTTATCCTAGTATAACTATGCTCACTAAGTTTGGACCTTCTAGGTGCAACTATTCGCTGTCAGGAACCATTTGTATTTTCAGGCATCAATGTCTTTGTAATTCTATAGATGAATAGGATTAGAGCCTGAAATCAAAAACAGGGGTTGTGCTGGCTGCTTGCAACTTCACAGACTCAATCAGTTCTCTGGTGAGGATTGTCTGGTGTCATTCTTGTAGAATAAGCCCAAAGCTGAAGCACACACACAAAAATACTTTATAAAAAGTACTCTATAAGAAAACAAGGAAATACCCAGTTACTAAAATTCCTCCCCCAATTTGTTGGTCTGATTTCTTCAATAATGCACAGAAATTCATCTGTTTGCTATCCCACTAGGCTCCTCACGTTTGGGACTCCAAGCATCAATGGTTCTCTAAAGAGTTTATGGTTTGTGTCAGGGTTTGTGTTAGTTTTAGGGATATGGTGACATCTTGTTTATGGTTAAAGTTAGTTTGTGTCTAGTTTCTTTGTAACTAGGTAGGATTCATCTTTTACCTAACCTAACTATGCTTACCAAGTTTGGGCCTTCTTAGTGCAAGATTCTGCTGTCAGGAACAGTTTGAATTTTTAGGTTTAACTGCGTTTTGGCCTATACTATACGGGTGAATGGAAACAAAGCTCGAAATCGAGCAGCGTTTGTGCTTGCTGCTTGAAACTACACACACAAAAATTAGGTCTCAGTATATATTTGTTATTTTCTTTCTTGTTGAAGTATCCCTAAGCTGAAGCATGCAAAAACAACTCTTTCTGAGAGCACTCTATGAACAAAAAACAGAAAATACACATTTACTAAAATACATAACTAAATTATTTAGTCAGATTTCATTGATATGGCACAGTATATATCTGTTTGCTGGTCCCACTATGCTGCAAATTTTTGTGACCCCTAGGATCAATGATTCTCTAAACAGGTTTGGGATAGTGTTAGGGATAGTGTTAGGATTAGGTTTAGGGTTATAGCTACTCTTAGGGTTAGAGTTAGTTTTGGCTAATTTTTTTTGATACTGGGGAAGATTCATGTGTAACCCTGCCTAAATATGCACACCAATTTGGGCCTTCTAGGTGCAAGTGTTTGCAGTCAGGAACAGTTTTGGTTTTCAGGGTTTACTGCGCTTTGAGTTATAGGGTGAATGGATATCAAACAGGGTTTGTGCTTGCTGCTTGAAACTTCACACACTGAACCAGGCAACAGAATGCATTGTCTTGTTTCTTTCTTGATGAAGTAGCCCTAAGATGAAACAAGCAAAAACAACATTTTCCGAGAGCCCTCTACGAAAAAAACTGAAAATATGCTTTTACTGAAATACCTAACCAAATTATTTAGTCAGATGCTTTGATATGGCATAGGATTCATCTCTTTGCTGGCCCCACTAAGCTCCATACTATTGGGACTTTTAGGATCAATAGTTCTCTAAACAGTTAAGGGATATTGTTAGGGATACAGTTAGGTTTAGGGCTAGAGTTAGAGATAGTGTTAGGGTTAGAGTTAGTTTTGGGCTATTTCTTTGATAGTGGGGAGGAATCATCTTTGACGTAGCCTAACTCTGCTGGCCAAGTGTGGACCTTCTAGGTGCAACTGTTCACTACCAGTTTGTATTTTCAGGTTTCAATGCCTCTGGAAGTATATGGGTGAATGGGAATCAAGCCTGAAATCAAACAGGCTTTCTGCTAGGTGCTTGAAGTGTCACACACGTAATCAGTTCTTTATGGGTATTGTCTGGTTTGTTTCTTTTAGTGGAAACCCAAATTTGAAGCACAGAAAAACAAGTATACCCAAGATCACTCTTTAAGAAAACAGAGAAATAATCAGTTACTGAAATTTCTCTCCAAATTATTTGGTCATATTTCTTTGATAATGTGCAGGAAATCATCTGTTTGCAAGCCCACTAAGCTCTCCAAGTTCGGGACTCCATGCATCAATGATTCTCTAAAAAGGTTAGGATTAGTGTGAGGGTTTGAGTTAGTTTTAGGGCTAGGGTAACAGCTTGTGTTATGGTTAGAGTTAGTTTGTGTCTAGGTTTTTTATACTGGAAAGGATTCATCTTTTACCTAGCCTAACTATGCTTACCAAGTTTGGGTCCTCTAGGGGCAAGTGTTCACAATCAGAAACAGTTTGTATTTTCAGGTTTCACTGCAATTTGACCTGTATGGGTGAATGGAAATTGAGCTGGAAATTGAACAGTGTTATGCTTGCTGCTTTAAACTTCACACAGTAAACCAGGTCTCAGAGTGTATTGTCTTGTTTCTTTCTTGATGAAGTAGCCCTAAGTTGAAGCATGCAAAAACAACTTTTTTTCTGAGAGCCTTCTATATAAAAACAAAAAAATACACATTTACTGAAATACACAACCAAATTATTTAGTCAGATATCTTTGATATGTCACAGTATACATCACTTTGCTGGCCCCACTATGCTCACACTTTTGGAATTCCTAGGATGAACAGTTCTCTGAACAGTTTAGGGATTGTGTTAGGGATATGCTTAGGTCTAGGACTTTGGCTAGATCTACTTTTAGGGTTAGAGTTAGTTTTGGCCTAATTTTTTAGATACTGGCAGGATTCATCTTTTACCTAGCGTAACTATGCTTCCCAAGCTTGGGCTTTCTAGGTGCAACTGTTCACTGTCAGGAATAGTTTGTATTTTCAGGTTTAACTACCTTTAGAACTATATGGGTGAATGGGAATTGAGCCTGAAATCAAACAGGGTTTTGGTAGCTGCTTGAAAGATCACACACTCAATCATTTCTTTAAGAATATTGTCTGTTTTGTTTTTATTGTAGAAGAAGCCTAAAGTTGAAGGACACAAAAATAAGTTTATCCAAGAGCACTCTTTAAGAAAACAGAGCAATACCAAGTTATTGAAATTCCCCCCACAATTTTTTGGTCAGATTTCTTTGATAATGTGCACGAATTCATCTGTTTGATAGCCCAATAGGCTCCTCAAGTTTGGAACTCTGAGCATCAATGGTTCTTTAAACAGGGTAGGGTTAGTGTCAGGGTTTGTGTTAGTTTAAGGGCTAGGTTACAGCTTGTGTTATGGTTAGTATTAGTTTGTGTCTAGTTTCTTTGATACTAGGCAGGGTTTATCTTTTACCTAGCCTAACTATATTCACCAAGTTTGGGCCTTCTAGGTGCAACGGTTCGCTGTCAGGAACAGTTTGTATTTTCAGGTTTTACTGAATTTTGTCCTATAGGGGTGTGCCGAAGTCTGGCTTGGCACAAATCAGGAGCCACTTGTCAAAAAGAAACTAACTTTATTTTTAGAACTACAAACGCCAAACAAAACAGCTCCAGGGAAAAACCCTCAGAGCCCAACTGCCACCACCGGCTTCCACAAGCCTCTCTCTCCCACATCAGCCTCTCAACCTCCTACAATCCTCCTGCTCTTGAGGCCGATTGGCTGGGTTGCGTGGGCAGAGCCAAAGAAGTCACCCAATGAGCAGCTCCGTGGAGGAGCCAATCAGCTAGATGTTGCTGGGGCCGCTGTGAGCCAATCATCAGCTGGCAGTCTGAAGGGCAGGGAAACAGCCCAATGAACATCACCGCAGAGGAGCCAATCAGCTAGATGTTGCTGGGGCCACTGTGAGCCAATCATGAGCCGGCAACAGGAAGTTTGCTGGCAGCTGGATCATCAGCCGGCAGCTGGAAGTTTGCTGGGGCCCCTTTGGCTGTGGCTCTCAACATCTCCCCCTCTCTGTTTAAACAACAAGCATGTGGCTTATGGATCGTGCCTGCCTTAGGTTGTCCAATACAACATATGGTCCTTACCCGTCTTCGGATGAGCTGACCTCAGGGCATCAGCCTCCTGTCTTAGGTTCGTACCATTGTAATTGGATCTTACCCGTCATTGACTACCGGTCCAGTATACAGCCACACCTGTGGAGAGGTCTCAGCGGGGGGGGTGAGGTTCTTTGCCTCACCTCTGTTGACCCCCAAATTTTAGCTGAATGATCATGACAAGCAGAAGGGAGGAAGATATACCAAGTCAATTGACGGCTCCTTTTGGGAAAATTGTACCACCGATGATATCATCAGCAAAAATACCCCAACACTACCACAAGTCGCTGCACCAACAGATAGTTCACAATGCATACAAGTGACACATAGTTCTGTAAGCAGTTCAGTGCAAGTTCTGTAAGCAGTTCAGTGATGGCTATTGCAGAAACTGTAGATTAGTTTTATCTTTGTCTTCACCGGCACAGGGATGAAGATAGGAATTCTGGCAATAATGACTAAAGAAAAAATTAGGTAAAATTCCAGAAGACACTAAAAGAAAACAATTTTCTTAACAATTTATATTATCTTCATCGGCACTGGGATGAAGATAGAAATTCTGGCAATAATGGCTAAAGAAAAAATTAGGTAACATTCTAGAAGGCACTAAAAGAAAACAATTTTCTTAACAATTTACATTATAGTGAAGAGAATTATTAAATATAATGAAAACGAAAGGTGAGAGTAAACAAACAGATCTGTTAACCTCCTTTTTTGTTTACATATTAAAACAATTCTTAACAGTTATTTATCCAATTTTAATTAAACCATTTAAATCACGTGTATAAAAAAAATATTTGGATCCATCTTTTCATGAGCGCTCATCATATATGATATATGGAAATACGTACATTGGACATACGTACATTCAAACATATAACACAAAACACAAGTGTGCACACATAATATAATACATACAACACATAACATAATAGTAGAGGCCTTATAACTTTTTACAGGTAAAATCTCTATTGCAATGTTTAAAAACTCTATAGTCAAAAAAATAGAACTGATCAGCAAAACATTAACCTATGAGCTCAAAAAAATAAAATAGAACTTCATGATATGGGAAAGAGCAATAATAAAATAGATATTGAAAAAAGCATCCTGGTTCTGTCGCAGATGTAAGGATAGCCAAATTGGAGTTTTGGATATCAGCTATTATGGATTTGAGCTAAATCATCTTCTTTTTGGTCTGTAGAAATCGCTTTAGTTAATCTCTCTGGAATCCAAATCGGCTGCTGTTCTCCCTGTGGAAACACAAAAACAGACCCCCGACTCCAGACAATCACTGGGTCAGGATTTTAGTTAATCTCTCCGGAATCCAAATCAGCTACTGTTCTCCCTGTGGAAACACACAAACAGGCCCCTGACTCCAGACAATCACTGGGTCAGAACCTTGGTTAATCTCTCTGGAATCCAAATCGGCTGCTGTTCTGGGTCAGAACCTTGGTTAATCTCTCTGGAATCAAAATCGGCTGCTGTTCTTCCTGTGGAAACACACAAACAGACCCCCGATTCCAGACAATTACTGGGTCAGGACCTTTCCATTGTCCTGTTAGAATATCTTTCCAAAGTACCTTGTGCCGAAGTCTGGCTTGGCACAAATCAGGAGCCACTTGTCAAAAAGAAACTAACTTTATTTTTAGAAATACAAACGCCAAACAAAACAGCTCCAGGGAAAAACCCTCAGAGCCCAACTGCCACCACCGGCTTCCACAAGCCTCTCTCCCCCACACCAGCCTTTCAACCTCCCACAATCCTCCTCCTCTTGAGGCCGATTGGCTGGGTTGCATGGGCAGAGCCAAAGAAGTCACCCAATGAGCAGCTCCGTGGAGGAGCCAATCAGCTAGATTTTGCTGGGGCCGCTGTGAGCCAATCATCAGCTGGCAGTCTGAAGGGCAGGGAAACAGCCCAATGAACATCACCGCAGAGGAGCCAATCAGCTAGATGTTGCTGGGGCAGTCTGAAGCTTGCTGGCAGCTGGAAGTTTGCTGGGGCCCCTTTGGCTGTGGCTCTCAACATCTCCCCCTCTCTGTTTAAACAACAAGCATGTGGCTTATGGACCGTGCCTGCCTTAGGTTGTCCAATACATATGGTCCTTACCCGTCTTTGGATGAGCTGACCTCAGGGCGTCAGCCTCCTGTCTTAGGTTGGTACCATTGTAATTGGATCTTACCCGTCATTGACTACCGGTCCAGTATACAGCCACACCTGTGGAGAGGTCTCAGCGGGGGGGGGGTGAGGTTCTTTGCCTCACCTCTGTTGACCCTCAAATTTTAGCTGAATGATCATGACAAGCAGAAGGGAGGAAGATATACCAAGTCAATTGACGGCTCCTTTTGGGAAAATTGTACCACCGATGATATCATCAGCAAAAATACCCCAACACTACCACAAGTCGCTGCACCAACAGATAGTTCACAATGCATATAAGTGACACATAGTTCTGTAAGCAGTTCAGTGCAAGTCCTGTAAGCAGTTCAGTGATGGCTATTGCAGAAACTGTAGATTAGTTTTATCTTTGTCTTCACCTGCACAGGGATGAAGATAGGAATTCTGGCAATAATGACTAAAGAAAAAATTAGGTAACATTCCAGAAGACACTAAAAGAAAACAATTTTCTTAACAATTTATATTATCTTCATCGGCACTGGGATGAAGATAGAAATTCTGGCAATAATGGCTAAAGAAAAAATTAGGTAACATTCCAGAAGATACTAAAAGAAAACAATTTTCTTAACAATTTATATTATCTTCATCTGAAGATAGAAATTCTGGCAATAATGGCTAAAGAAAAAATTAGGTAACATTTCAGAAGGCACTAAAAGAAAACAATTTTCTTAACAATTTACATTATAGTGAAGAGAATTATTAAATATACTGAAAACGAAAGGTGAGAGTAAACAAATAGATCTGTTAACCTCCTTTTTTGTTTACATATTAAAACAATTCTTAACAGTTATTTACCCAATTTAAATTAAACCATTTAAATCACGTGAATAAATAAAAAAAAAATATTTGGATCCATCTTTTCATGAGCGCTCATCATATATGATATATGGAAATACGTACATTGGACATACGTACATTCAAACATATAACACAAAACACAAGTGTGCACACATAATATAATACATACAACACATAACATAATAGTAGAGGCCTTATAACTTTTTACAGGTAAAATCTCTATTGCAATGTTTAAAAACTCTATAGTCAAAAAAAAAATAGAACTGATCAGCAAAACATTAACCTAGGTCTGTATGAGCTCAAAAAAATAAAATAGAACTTCATGATATGGGAAAGGGCAATAATAAAATAGATATTGAAAAAAGCATCCTGGTTCTGTCGCAGATGTAAGGATATCCAAATTGGAGTTTTGGATATCAGCTATTATGGATTTGAGCTAAATCATCTTCTTTTTGGTCTGTAGAAATCGCTTTAGTTAATCTCTCTGGAATCCAAATCGGCTGCTGTTCTCCCTGTGGAAACACAAAAACAGACCCCCGACTCCAGACAATCACTGGGTCAGGATTTTAGTTAATCTCTCCGGAATCCAAATCAGCTGCTGTTCTCCCTGTGGAAACACACAAACAGGCCCCCGACTCTAGACAATCACTGGGTCAGAACCTTGGTTAATCTCTCTGAAATCCAAATCGGCTGCTGTTCTGGGTAAGAACCTTGGTTAATCTCTCTGGAATTCAAATCGGCTGCTGTTCTTCCTGTGGAAACACACAAACAGACCCCCGATTCCAGACAATTACTGGGTCAGGACCTTTCCATTGACCTGTTAGAATATCTTTCCAAAGTACCTTGGGCTTATGTACATTTTTTAGACACATATGCCTTTCTGCAGCACTAAGTCCTGATGAATCCAAATTTAAAAAGTTTAGAGTAAAAAGGGTTATTTTAAGTTTATCTTTGGGGAATATATACCCCTTCCCAATTCCATCTTTTTGCTTTAATAAGTACATTTTAATAGTTTGATGAGCTCTTTCAACTATGCCTTGACCCTGTGGATTCTATGGGATTCCTGTTATATGAGTAATGCCAAATGAGGAGCAAAATTGTTTAAAAGAAGTAGACGTATAACCAGGGGCATTATCTGTTTTTAACTGTTTTGGAATGCCCACAGTGGCAAAATTTTGTAAGCAATGAGCTATAACATCTTTAGTTTTTTCGCCGGCATGAAGGGAGCCCATCAAAAATCCAGAAGAAGTATCAACTGTAACATGCAAATATTTTAATTTTCCAAATTCTGGCAAGTGTGTGACGTCCATATGCCAAATATGGTTAGGCATCAATCCTCTAGGATTGACTCCAAGATTAACTTGTGGTAAAAAGGTCACACAATTTTGACATTGTTTTATTATTTGTCTAGCTTGTTCCTTAGTTATTTTAAAACGCTTTTGTAAAGTATTAGCATTGACATGGAATCTTTCATGAAAATTTATAGCTTCTTCTAGTACAGAGAAAATATGTATGTCACGTGTAGTTTTATCTGCTAAATCATTGCCCAAACTAAGGGCTCCAGGCAATCCTGTATGTGCCCTGATATGTCCTATAAAGAATGGATCTTTTCTGTCCCAGATTAAACTTTGTATAGTGGAAAACAAAGAGAAAACAGTAGAAGAAGGGGAAATTCTACCAGCATCTTCAAGGGATACTATAGCATTAACTATATACTGGCTATCAGAAAATAAATTAAATACAGAATCTTTAAACATCACAAAAGTTTGTAATACTGCATTAAGCTCTACCTTTTGAGCTGATTGTTTGGGTACTAAAAATGTAAAAGTTTGATCAGGTGTAACTATTGCTGCTGTACCATTATTTGACCCATCAGTGAATATATTTGGAGCATTCATGATAGGTGTTTTTCTTGTCATTTTTGGAAAAATTACAGGATGCAATGACCAAAAAGACAATAAAGGATTAGATGGTAAGTGGTTATCAAATGAAACATTAGATTTGCACATTATTATTGCCCAAGTATTTAACTCATTAGCTAATTCATCAATTTGATTCATAGTATATGGAGTAATAATTTTATGGGGAGAAATTCCAAACGCTGCCTTTGCTGTTTTTATTCCTTTGAGTATTAATTGTCCTACAGCCTCAGGATACCTAGTAAGAATAGTGTTAGGAGAATAAGATAAATGTATCCATAATAATGGACCTTCTTGCCAAAATACTCCTGTAGGAATATTTTTTGTTGGTAGTACAATAAATAATAAAGGCAAACTTATATCAATTCTATCCAAATGCATATTTTCCATATATGTTTCAATGATTTTTAATGCCTTTCTTGCTTCAGGCGTTAACATTCGGGGTGAATTTGGATCTGATGGACCTTTTAGGATATCAAATAAAGGTCCCAATTCTCCTGTTGGAATACCTAGATAAGGCCTTATCCAATTTATGTCTCCTAATAACTTTTGAAAGTCATTAAGTGATTTGAGTTGATCTACTCGTATTTGAATTTTTGGTGGACGGACCATGGTTGAGGATAATAGAACTCCTAAATAATTAATTGGAAAATTTAATTGTACTTTATCTATTGCTATCTCTAGATTATAATTTTTTAATAAGTTTGTAAGTGTGGCATAACATTCTAGCAATGTGTTTTTAGCATTGTGTGCCAATAACACATCATCCATATAGTGAAATATTTGTAGTTCAGGATTTTGATTTCTAAGTGGCTGGATTACTTTGTTAACATAAATTTGACACATAGTTGGGCTGTTAGCCATCCCTTGAGGGAGTACTTTCCATTCATATCTCTGATCAGGACCTTCATGATTTAGTGCAGGGATAGTAAATGCAAAACGTGGACTATCCTGAGGATGAATTGGAATTGAAAAAAAACAATCTTTAATATCTATAACTAAAACATACCAGGTTTTTGGCAAAGCAGACAATTGAGGAATCCCCGATTGAGCAGGTCCCATAATGACCATTTCATTGTTAATGGCTCTTAAATCTTGCAGTAATCTCCATTTACCAGATTTCTTTTTGATGACAAAAATGGGAGTATTATGGGGATATACAGAAGGTTGTATATGTCCTTCCGCTAATTGTTGTTTGACCAGATCATGGGCTACTTGTGTCTTTTCTTTAGTCAAGGGCCACTGAGGAACCCATACTGGTCTTTCTGATTTCCATGTAATTTTTATTGTCTCAGTGGCCCTTTGTGAAAATCCAACCCATGTCTGTCTGTTCCTTGATCTATTTGTATTGGTGCTGCTATACATTGTTCTTGTCTTTCTAATCTTTTTCCTTTCCTAAAACCTTGTCTAGCCATAATAGTGGGTGCATTTTGATTGATATTATTTGTTAATGTCAAACCTAATTGATCTAAGACATCTCATACCCATAAATTTACGGGAAGATGATCCAATACATATGGCTGTATAGTTCCTTCACATCCTTCAGGATCCTTCCAATCTAATAGCATTGCACTTCTATCGGGATTAGTCGCCACTCCTAGGCCTCGAAGCGATTGAGTGGCTTGTTGTAATGGCCAATGTTTTGGCCATTCTTGACGAGAGATGATGCTAAGATCTGCACCTGTATCCAGTAGCCCATTAAATTAATGTCCTTGAATATTTAGTTTTAGCATGGGGCGAGAATCTAAATTTAAAGAAAGCATAGCCCAATCTACACCTGTGGAGCCTAATCCCTTGGAACCTCTTTCTACAACATGACTGGAAAATTTATCATGTAGGCTTGGTATTATTAGTAACTGTGCTATTCTATCTCCTGGTGAAATTACTGATATACCCTTTGGAGAACTGGCTATAATTTTTATTTCACCTTCATAATTGGAATCAATTACCCCAGGACTTATCAAAAGTCCTTTTAGAGTAGAAGAGCTGCATCCCAATAATAAGCCTACTGTTCCTTTGGGAAGAGGTCCTTTTACTCCTGTGGGAATGATTTGAACTCCCATCTCTGGAGTTAGTACTGATTTGGTGGAGGCGCAGATGTCCAACCCTGCGCTCCCTCTGGTTTGTCTGATGAGGGATCTGATGTGCTGGGCACTACCTTGATGGGGTTGCTGGGTTCCTCCAGTGCTCCGTATATTTGTGGTTTGGGGCCCCGGAGCATTGGGGCCCCCTGTCCATTTTTTGGCAACAAAGCCCGATGCCTTTGTCCACGATATTGTGGATAAACACCTTGTCCTTGTTCGTTTTTTGATAATGGAGTACCCTCTATGGTGGTTTGAGGACGGTATTCATTAGCCCAATATAATGGAGTACCCTCTATGGTGGTTTGAGAACGGCATTCATTAGCTCAATGTCTCCCTCTACGGCATCGTGGGCAAATACCCGGTATTCTACTTGTTTAATACCTAGTTTTGTTAAACCCTCCTCCTATGGGGCAATTCCTTTTAAAATGTCCTGTTTGTTGACAATTGTAGCATGTTCTTGGCCTGGCATCTAAAGCCTGTTTTACTGCAGCTGCTACAATTTGCCCTTGTTTATTAATGTCTCTGGCATCTAAAACCTGTTTTACTGCAGCTGCCACAATTTGCCCTTGTTCATTAATGTCTCTGGCATCTAAAGCTTGTTTTACTGCAGCTGCCACAATTTGCCCTTGTTCATTAATGTCTCTACATAATTTAATATATGTGTTTAAATCTTCCTGTTTCCATGGTCTAATGATATCTCTACACCAACGATTCGCTTGGTCATAAGCCAGTTGTTTTATTAATGGCATTGCTTGTTCTGTATTCCCAAAAACTCTGGTAGCTGTTTGAATAAGCCTATCTACAAATTCAGCGTAAGGTTCATTAGCTCCTTGTATTATCTTATATAATTGACCTTGTAAACCTCCAGGTTCTTGTAAAGTCTTCCATGCCCTAACTGCATCTACAGCAATTTGTAAATATACACCAGGATCATATGCAAGTTGTTGCTGCCGATCCTCATAAGGTCCCTTTCCTAACAACATATCTAGATTTCTCTGAGGATAACCAGCTGCTGCATTTCGACTAGCCGTCTCCTTGCAAAATTCCTCATTGGCAACCTTCCATAACAGGTATTGTCCTCCATTTAGCACAGCTTTACACAAACTAGCCCAATCTGCTGGCGTCATGCTTAAGTTGGTAATGGATTCGACCAAGCTTACAGTGAAGGGTGCTTGAGGACCATAGGTTGTTACAGCCTCTTTTAGCTCCTTCACTGATTTGAAATTTAAACCCTGGTAAGTTCGCTGCCCTCCTACCTCAAATACAGGGCATACTTGAGATCCTGTCTCAGGATCCCAACTATCAACTGCGGGGGTTGGGAGTCTCTTAGCATATGGAGGTGGTGCTGTTGATTGGACACTTATGCCCTCTGGTGATAGAGTGCTGTTAGTAGCAGTCTCCTGTAGAGGTGGCGCTGTTGGTTGAACACTTATGCCCTCTGGTGATAGAATGCTGTTAGTAGCAGTCTCCTGTAGAGGTGGTGCTGTTGGTTGGACACTTACGCTCTCTAATAAAAGGGTCTTATTAGCAGTCACCTGTTTTAACTTTTCCCCTGATAGATTTTTCTGCTCTAAACTTCCTTCCTCTGTCTCACTATCTCGAAAGACCTTCTCTTTTACTTGAATCTTTTCCTCTTTCTGACTAGCTCGAGCTTTTACTTGAATCTTTTCCTCTGTCTGACTAACTTGAGAGACTTCCTCTTCTACTTGAATCAATATGTCTTCTTCTTCCTCTACCTCTGTCTGAACTGAAGGCTTTGGACTAAGCAAACTAGATATCAACGTCCACAATGACAATGTGCCAACTGGCAGAGTCCCTGGGTTGTTCTTTTCTATTCTTTTTAAATCTTCACCATGATGGTTCCATTGTGATATATCTAACAGCTCCTCCTTAAAAAGCCATGGGCTATATTTTTGTGTTATATCAACTTATGCCCTGACTGCTCTTGATTTTACTGGGAAGCCTCCTTCCTCTAACAATTTACTTAACAGTCTTTTGGTTTGTTTTTTACTAATTGCTGATCCCGTATTTCTACTATAATACAACCCAGCGAGATAACACCAAACCAAACCGAGACAGAATCCAATAAAAAGGGAACCACACAAAATCATTATAACAGCCTTTCTATTCTCCTGACATATGCACACTGAACCAGGCAACAGAATGCATTGTCTTGTTTCTTTCTCGATGAAGTAGCCCTAAGATGAAACAAGCAAAAACAACATTTTCCGAGAGCCCTCTACGAAAAAAACTGAAAATATGCTTTTACTGAAATACCTAACCAAATTATTTAGTCAGATGCTTTGATATGGCATAGGATTCATCTCTTTGCTGGCCCCACTAAGCTCCATACTATTGGGACTTTTAGGATCAATAGTTCTCTAAACAGTTAAGGGATATTGTTAGGGATACAGTTAGGTTTAGGGCTAGAGTTAGAGATAGTGTTAGGGTTAGAGTTAGTTTTGGGCTATTTCTTTGATAGTGGGGAGGAATCATCTTTGACGTAGCCTAACTCTGCTGGCCAAGTGTGGACCTTCTAGGTGCAACTGTTCACTACCAGTTTGTATTTTCAGGTTTCAATGCCTCTGGAAGTATATGGGTGAATGGGAATCAAGCCTGAAATCAAACAGGCTTTCTGCTAGGTGCTTGAAGTGTCACACACGTAATCAGTTCTTTATGAGTATTGTCTGGTTTGTTTCTTTTAGTGGAAACCCAAATTTGAAGCACAGAAAAACAAGTATACCCAAGATCACTCTTTAAGAAAACAGAGAAATAATCAGTTACTGAAATTTCTCTCCAAATTATTTGGTCATATTTCTCTGATAATGTGCAGGAAATCATCTGTTTGCAAGCCCACTAAGCTCTCCAAGTTCGGGACTCCATGCATCAATGATTCTCTAAAAAGGTTAGGATTAGTGTGAGGGTTTGAGTTAGTTTTAGGGCTAGGGTAACAGCTTGTGTTATGGTTAGAGTTAGTTTGTGTCTAGGTTTTTTATACTGGAAAGGATTCATCTTTTACCTAGCCTAACTATGCTTACCAAGATTGGGTCCTCTAGGGGCAAGTGTTCACAATCAGAAACAGTTTGTATTTTCAGGTTTCACTGCAATTTGACCTGTATGGGTGAATGGAAATTGAGCTGAAAATTGAACAGTGTTATGCTTGCTTCTTTAAACTTCACACAGTGAACCAGGTCTCAGAGTGTATTGTCTTGTTTCTTTCTTGATGAAGTAGCCCTAAGTTGAAGCATGCAAAAACAACTTTTTTTCTGAGAGCCTTCTATATAAAAACAAAAAAATACACATTTACTGAAATACACAACCAAATTATTTAGTCAGATATCTTTGATATGTCACAGTATACATCACTTTGCTGGCCCCACTATGCTCACACTTTTGGAATTCCTAGGATGAACAGTTCTCTGAACAGTTTAGGGATTGTGTTAGGGATATGCTTAGGTCTAGGACTTTGGCTAGATCTACTTTTAGGGTTAGAGTTAGTTTTGGCCTAATTTTTTAGATACTGGCAGGATTCATCTTTTACCTAGCGTAACTATGCTTCCCAAGCTTGGGCTTTCTAGGTGCAACTGTTCGCTGTCAGGAATAGTTTGTATTTTCAGGTTTAACTGCCTTTAAAACTATATGGGTGAATGGGAATTGAGCCTGAAATCAAACAGGGTTTTGGTAGCTGCTTGAAAGATCACACACTCAATCATTTCTTTAAGGGTATTGTCTGTTTTTTTTTTTTATTGTAGAAGAAGCCTAAAGTTGAAGGACACAAAAATAAGTTTATCCAAGAGCACTCTTTAAGAAAACAGAGCAATACCAAGTTATTGAAATTCCCCCCACAATTTTTTGGTCAGATTTCTTTGATAATGTGCACGAATTCATCTGTTTGATAGCCCAATAGGCTCCTCAAGTTTGGAACTCTGAGCATCAATGGTTCTCTAAACAGGGTAGGGTTAGTGTCAGGGTTTGTGTTAGTTTAAGGGCTAGGTTACAGCTTGTGTTATGATTAGTATTAGTTTGTGTCTAGTTTCTTTGATACTAGGCAGGGTTTATCTTTTACCTAGCCTAACTATATTCACCAAGTTTGGGCCTTCTAGGTGCAACGGTTCGCTGTCAGGAACAGTTTGTATTTTCAGGTTTTACTGAATTTTGTCCTATAGGGGTGTGCCGAAGTCTGGCTTGGCACAAATCAGGAGCCACTTGTCAAAAAGAAACTAACTTTATTTTTAGAACTACAAACGCCAAACAAAACAGCTCCAGGGAAAAACCCTCAGAGCCCAACTGCCACCACCGGCTTCCACAAGCCTCTCTCCCCCACACCAGCCTCTCAACCTCCCACAATCCTCCTGCTCTTGAGGCCGATTGGCTGGGTTGCGTGGGCAGAGCCAAAGAAGTCACCCAATGAGCAGCTCCGTGGAGGAGCCAATCAGCTAGATGTTGCTGGGGCCGCTGTGAGCCAATCATCAGCTGGCAGTCTGAAGGGCAGGGAAACAGCCCAATGAACATCACCGCAGAGGAGCCAATCAGCTAGATGTTGCTGGGGCCACTGTGAGCCAATCATGAGCCGGCAACTGGAAGTTTGCTGGCAGCTGGATCATCAGCCGGCAGCTGGAAGTTTGCTGAGGCCCCTTTGGCTGTGGCTCTCAAAAGGGGTGAATGGAAATCGAGCTGGAAATTGAACAGGGTCAGTGCTTGCTGCTTGAAACTTCACACATTGAACCAGATGTCAGAATGCATTGTCTTCTTTCTTTCTTGTTGAAGTAGCTCTAACCTGAAGCATGCAAAACCAACTTTATTCTTGAATACTCTGTGAAAAAACTGGAAAATACCAATATACTGAAATACCTAACCAAATTATTTAGTCAGATGTCTTTGATACTGCATAGTATTCATCGATATGCTGGCCCCACTGTGCTCCACAATTTTGGGACTCCTAGGATCAAGGTTCTCTAAACAGGTAAGTATTAGGGATAGTGTTAGGGTTAGGGCTAGGGGTAGAGCTAGTGTTAGGGATAGAGTCAGTTATGGGCTAATTTCTTTGATACTGGAGAGGATTCATCTATAACCTATCCTAAATATGCATACTAAGTTAGGACCTTCTAGGTCCATGTGTTCACAGTCAAGAACAGTTTGTCTTTTCAGGTTTCACTGCATTTTGACCTATATGGGTTAATGGAAATTAAGTTGGAAATTGAACATGATCTTTTCTTGCTTCTTGAAACTTCACACACTTAACCAGGTCTCAGAATGCATTGTCTTGTTTCTTTCTTAATGAAGTAGCTCTAAGCTGAAACATACATAAACAACTTTTTCTGAGTGCACTCTATGAAAAAAAATACACTTTTATTGAAATACCTAACAAAATTATTTACTCAGATACTTTGATATGGCACAGAATTCATCTCTTTGCTGCACTCACTATGCTATGGGGACTTCTAGGATCAATGTTTCTCTAAACAGTTAATGGATATTGTTAGGGATAAGGTTAGGCTTAGTGCTAGGATTATAGCTAGTGTTAGGGTTAGAATTAGTTGTAGGCTAATTCTTTGATATTGGGGAGGATTCAACTCTAACCTAGCATAATTATGTTGGTCAAGTTTGTACATTCTAGGTGCAAATGTGCGCTTTCATGAACAGTTTGTATTTTCAGGTTTCAATGCCTTTGGAACTATATTGGTGAATGGGAATTAAGCCTTAAAAGAAACAGGGTTTGTGCTAGCTGCTAGAAATGTCATACACACAATCAGTTCTTTGTGAGTATTTTCTGTTTTTTTTTTCTTGTAGAAGAAGCCCAAATTTGAAGCACAGAAGAACAAGTTTATCCAAGAGCACTCTTTAAGAAAACAGGAAAATACCCAGTTACTGAAATTCCTCCCCCAATGTAGGGCATGATGTAACATGTGGGGTATGTTGCATCAGAATGGAAGAAACCTAACTTGCTACCTGCTTTGGGGCTGCATATGTTAGATGGCTCTTGGCAATCAGCCAGGAGATGGTGCTATGTGTGGTGAGGAAAAATAAAGTGGCCTCTAGGATAGGCTAAGAACCCTTGTGCCCTTGTGAACATCTCGTATCTCCCATTAGGCCCTGTAGGATGGGTATACACCTGAACTCTCCCCCATCCTGCTGACCTTTATCCTGATTGCCTGCTGTACATTATATTAGCTGTGTGTGTTTTCTCATTAAATGAGATCCTGCTTTGACTGGTCTCTGTGGCATTATCTGATTGTCCTCAGGAGAGAGAGGGACTTTGCCTTTCTTAATTCATCCTGGTTGGGGTGTGCTCCCCCAGTCTCTCCAACAGGTCAGAAGGGAATGGGGGGGCTAAAAACCCCAACATTGGTGCCCAAACGAGGGGCATTAAAAAGTTGGTTCATCAAGCATGAAAGTATCAGTGAGCCAAGCCAAGATGGGGTAATCTCACACTAGGCATAACAACTCAGCTCTTAAAGTGGTAAAATTCATGCTCAAAAGCCGAGGTTTAGAGTTCTCGGATGAGCAGGCCAAAAAGGCCTGGGAAACCTTGACATCCACTGTGCCCTGGTTGATGGCTGAGGGGGAAGAGTAGGGAGACTTTTGTGAGAGGGAGCCAGGCCGGCTAGTAGAAGCAGAAGGTTCTTCTTGTGGCCTCTTCTGTGCCCCACCAGCACCAGGATATCTGTGTCCCACGTCCCGTCCCACTCTGCCCTAGGGCATTGGGGCACTTAAGACCACATAGAACAGTTGGTGAGGAAGAGGGAAATTAACCTGGAAGACTATCTCCCTCTGGTGGACTATCTGCCCTCAAAGTCTGTTTCTCCCCTGGCCCCTTCAAAAAGAACATCTAGGAAAGACAAAGACCCTTTTAAGACACGTACTCCTTCTACCACTTATCCTTGGCCTGATCCCCTAAATTTCACACCAAGTGCCCCTGTCCTAGAACACATAGTATACAAGATGGGGAGCAGCCTCTGCCATATTATCACCCCTCAGTCTTGGGGAAATTCTCCACCCTCTTTTGCAGACTTGGAAAATAAGATTAAGCAGCCATCTTGTATGACCAGCGATGACTCATCCACATTGTGTATGGCTTTCCCGGTAAATGCTAATCCTGGTGACAACAGTCCAGCCTTATGGTATCCCTGCAAGGCTCAAGATTTAAAACAACTCAAAAAGGCCATCTCCTGTCTGAGGATGGACCTAATATGCCCTGGGCCGACCATCCTCCAGGGTCTGGCCCACCAACAGTGTACCACCCAAGACTGGAAAAAGTAAACCAAGCCTGTGCTTCCTGGTCCACTGTACCTAAAATGGTGTGCCTTTTTTAATGAGGAATGCCATGCTCGGTTTGAGAGGAGTCAGGCTGTTAATCCTCTGGTTCCTGTAACTTACGGGATGCTGTCAAGATCCAGTGATCAATTTTCCAAAGGGCTAAATTGATCACTGGATCTTAGAGGGCTACCGAGGATCTTGACAACTTCATCAAAAACGTTGGAAGAAGGCCCCTCAGAGCCTCCAGTAGCAGGCCTTCAGCAGGCTCCTATCTGTGCCCCCTACCAGGAACAAGTATGGGCCTTGGGGCTGGAGAGGAAGAACAACTCATCATTATCATGCCTCCTGAGCTTTATAAATGCAGGGTTAGCAATATCTCAAACCAGAACAGCTGATATCCAGAACTCCAGTTTAGCTATCCCTACATCTGAGACAATGGAGAGCTTTCTCCCACACCTCGAGGGTAATGGATAGATATGTTAATGAGCACCCTTAAGGCCTATTTCAAATGTAAAAAACCTTGAGGCTTACTTGTGGGAATACCTTCAAACCCAGATGCAAGATACAGGAAGAAAGATGAGATATCAAAAGAACATTGGTAAACCCAGTTGGTTGCCAGGATGCATTTTCAATACTTATTTTAAGTACATTTTGCCTTATTCTCTTCCCCAAACCACAATTATACTAAAAAGCTGGCACACCAAAATGGTTTTTCTGCTATCATACCCTCTCCCAAGTCATGAAATTCTTTGGTGCTCATGATTTTAATCCTACAGACCTAGGTTAATATTTTTTTGATCAGTTCTATTTTTGAAAAACTGTAGAGTTTTTAAACATTGCAATGGAGATTTCATCTGTGAAAAGCTAAGACCTTTACTATTGTGTTATGTGTGCACACTTGTGTTATGTGTTGTATGTCTGTGCATATGTCCATATGTCAAACAAATGATATGAAGATTGGCAGATATATGAGGTGTGCTCATAAAATTGAAAACAAATCGATCCAAATATCTTTTATTCACATGTTTTAAACAGTTTAATTTAAATTGGTAAACAGATGAATGTAAAGATGTCTTTAAAATTAAGCTTACCAAATTTTTCTAGATCTTCAAAAAAACTAATGAAATGTGGATTAAGTTTTGTTTGTTGTTTCTGGAGCAAGTAATCTTAAAGAAATTAAACAGCTGGCTAAACAAGAACTGTTATTTTAGAGAATTGTGCTATGTTATTTCTTTATATCAAGCGGGTGTTGTAAAGTTGTATGGTAATTTTAGGCTTAAAAGAAAAACATATTGGAGATTTATTTATATCATTTGATGTTCTATAACTGGACCTGTTATAGATAGGATATGTAAAATTTTATGTTACTTTTTACACTGAGGTATGATTCTTTAATTGTAAGAATGAAAAGACCATTCTGGATGCTTTGCCTGGTTGTGACCGAACTCCTCATTGTCTCCCTTGTGACATTCATCCTACACATGGGGATAGGAACTGGACTTTCTGGCCTCTGTACTTCATCACAGATGTGCCATAAGCTTTGTTAGCAGATGACAGATGATAGGCACCATGTTGCCAACACTATCTTGGTCCTATAATCTCAACTGAATTCCTTGGCTACAGTAGTCCTCCAAAACCGTCATGGCCTAGACCTGCTTAAAGGAGGGATACTGCTTCTATGCTAATTGCTCTGGTATCCTCCAGGACAAGATTGAAAAGATTACAAGAAGACATTGAAAACCATGGGAATGAACTGCAATCTAAGCCAGAGCTATTCAACTTATGGTGGTCCAGCAACAATATGCTGACTGGGTACCCTGTGAGTTTGATCACAGCCCCTATGAGGATGTGCAGGTGTAAGCCAGGAGCAAAAGGGAGCAAAAGGATTTCTGCATAGGTGATAGCCATCTCCCTTCCTTGAAGCTTCCCATTGGGTCTGCTGACCCTGCAGGTAAACTGCCTGAAAATCCAGAGTGGTAGTCAATGACGGGTAAGATCCCCAGAGGAAGAAAACCTAAGACAGACACACGCTTGAGTAAGGCAAACACCTGCTAATAAAACAGAAAAAGTGGGAAATGTAGGGCATGATGTAACATGCAGGGCATATTGCATCAGAAAGGAGGAAACCTAACTTGCTACATGCTTCCAGTCCTGGGACAGCACATGGCTAGATGGCACCTGGCAATCATCCAGGAGGTAGTGCTGTGGGTGATGAAGAAAAATCTGAAGACCCCTAGGATAGGCTCAGAACCTTTCTGCCCACGTGGACATCTCCTGTCTCTCTTTATTGCCTATAGGATGGGTGTACATGTGAACTCTCCCCACCATGCTGAACTTTATCCTGATTGGCTCCTGTACATTATATTAGCTGTGTGTGTTTTCTCATTAAAAAAATCCTGCTTTGACTGGTCTTCCAGGCACATCTGATTGTCCTCTGGCAAGGGAGGGCTGAGTGCAGGCAGCCAGGAGACATTTGCCTTTCTTAGCTCTTACTGATTGGGGCATGTTTTCCCAATTTGTCCCTCAGGTCAGGAGGAAACAGGGGCTAAAAACTCTGAAACAACAATTCTTTGGTCATATTTCTTTGATCATGGGCAGCAATTCATCTGTTTGCTAGCCCACTAGGCTTTCCAAGTTTGGGAATCCAAGCATCAATGGTTCTCTAAACAGGTTATGGTTAGTGTCAGGGTTTGTGTTAGTTTTAGGGCTAGGGTGTCAGCTTGTGTTATGGTTTAGAGTTAGTTTGTGTCTAGTTTCTTTGATACTGGGCAGGATTCATCTATTACCTATCCTAACTATGCCCCCCAAGTTTGGGACTTCTGGGTGCAAGTGTTCGCATTCAGAAACAGTTTGTATTTTCAGGTTTCACTGCATTTTGACCTATTCAGGTGAATGGAAATCGAGCTAGAAATCGAATAGGGTTTTTGCTTGCTGCTTGAAACTTCACAAACTGAACCAAGTCTCAGAATGCATTGTCTTGTTTCTTTCTTGATGAAGTAGCCATAAGCTGAACCATGCAAAAACAACTTTTTCATAGAACACTGTATTAAAAAAAATTGAAAATACCAATTTACATAAATACCTAACCAAATTATTTAGTCAGATATCTTTGGTACTGCACAGGATTCATTGCTTTGCTGGCCCCACTGTTCTCAACAGTTTTGGGACTCCTAGGAACAATGGTTTTCTAAATAGGCTAGGCATAGGGTTAGAGATAGGAATAGGGTTAGGGCTAGGATTAGAGCTAATGTTAGGGTTAGAGTTAGTTATGGGCTAATTTCTTTGATCCTTTGGAGGATTCATCTTTAACTTAGCATTACTATGCATGCCAAGTAGGGATCCTCTAGGTGAAACTGTTCACTGTCTGGAACAGTTTGTATTTTCAGGTTTCACTGCCTTTTGAACTATATGGGTGAATGGAAATTGAGCCTTAGAACAAACAAGGTTTGTGCTAGCTTCTTGAAATGTCACATACTTAATCAGTTCTTTGTGAGTATTTTCTGGTTTGTTTCTTGTAGAAGAAGCCCAAATTTGTAGCACAGAAAAACAATATTATCCAAGATCACTGTTTAAGAACAAGAAAATACCCAATTACTGAAATTTCTCCCCCAATGTAGGGCATGATGTAACATGTGGGGCATGTTGCATCAGAAAGAAGAAAACCTAACTTGATTACCGCTGCAGGTCCTAGGGCCTCACATGGCTAGTTGGTGCCTGGAAATAAGCCAGTATTTAGTGCTGTGGGTGGTGATGAAAAATCAGACAAACTCTAAGATAGGCTCAGAAACCTTCCGCCCTCATGGACAGCTCATGTCTCCCACTAGCGCCTGAAGGATGGCTGTATATATGAACTCTCCCCACCCTGCTGACCTTTATCCTGATTGGCTCCTGTACATTATATTAGCTGTGTGTGTTTTCTCATTAAACAAGATCCTGCTTTGACTGGTCTACCTGGCATCTCTGATTGTCCTCTGATGAGGGAGGGCTGAGTATGGGTAGCTAGTGGACCTTTGCCTTTCTTGGCTCCTCATGATCTGGGCATGCTTTCCCCAACTCTCCCACAGATCAGGACACAATGGGGGGTTAAAAACCCTGACACCCAATTCTTTGGTCAAATTTCTTTGATAATGCACAGGAATTCATCTGTTTTCTATCTCAGTAGGCTCCCCAATATTGGAACTCCAAGCATCAATGGTTCTCTAAACAGGTTAGGTTTAGTGTCAGGGTTTGTGTCAGTTTTAGGGCTAGGGTGACAGCTTGTGTTGTTATGGTTAGATTTAGTTTGTGTCTAGTTTCTTTGATACTGGGCAGGATTCATCTTTTACGTACCCTAACTACACTCATCACGTTTGGGCCTTCTATGTGCAAGTGTTCAATGTCAGAAACACTTTGTACTTCCAGTTTTCATTGAATTTTGACCTATATGGGTGAATGGAAATTGAGCTGGAAATCCAAGCATGTTTGTGCTTCCTGCTTGAAATTTCACACACTGAATCAGGTCTCAGTATGCATTGTCTTGTTTCTTTCTTATTGAAGTAGCCCTAAGCTGAAGCATGCAAAATCGACTTAATCCAAGAGCACTTTATAAAAAAAAGCAGGAAAATAACCATTTACTGAAATACCTTACCAAATTGTTCAGTCAGATGTCTTTGAGCTGCACAGGATTCATCTGTTTGCTGGCTCCACTCTGCTCTACACTTTTGGGAGTGTAGGATATATGGTTTTCTAAACAGTTTAGGGACATGATTAGGGTTAGTTTTAGGGTTTGGAGTAGGATTAGAGCTAGTGTTAGGGTTGGAGTTAGTTTTTGGCTAATTTCCTTGATACAGTGTCGTATTCATCTTTTACCTAGACTAACGATGGTTGCCATGTTTGGGCCTTCTATTTGCAAATGTTCACTGTCAGGAGCAGTTAGTATTTTTCACAATCACTGCATTTTGACCAATAGGGTGAATGGAAATTCAGCTGGGTATCAGACAGGGTTTGTGCTAGATTCTTGAAACTTCACACACTATAAAAGTTCTCCATGAGCATTGTCTGATTGTTTCTTGTAGAAGAAGCCCAAAACAGAAGCAAACAAAACCAAGTTTATCCAAGAGCCCTCACTAAGAAAACAGGGAAATACACAGTTACTGAAATACCTCCCCCAATTCTTCGGTCAGATATCTTTAATAATGCACAGGAATTCCTCTGTTTACTAGCCCACTAGACTCCTCAAGATTGGTCACCAAGGATCAATGGTTCTCTTATCAGGGTTCCTGTTATTTTTAGGGCTAGGCTGATAACTTGAGTTATGGTTAGAGTTAGCTTTTGTGTAGTTTCTTTGATACTGGGCACTATTCATCTTTTTCCTAGCCTAACAATGCTCACCATGTTTGGGCCTTCTGGGTACAAGTGTTTGCTGTCCGGAAGAGTTTGTACTTTCAGATTTCACTGCAACTGAAATTTCTCACAGTCAATGAGGTCTCACTATGCATTGTCTTTTTTTTCATGATGAGGTAGCCTAAGCTGAAGAATGCAAAATCAACTTGATCCAAGAGCACTCTATAAAAACACAGGAAAATACACATTAACTGAAATAACTAACCAAATTATTTAGTCAGATGTCTTTGACACTGCACAACATTCATCAGTTTCATAGCCTCACTATGCTCCCCAATTTTGGGATTCCTAGTATCAATGGTTCTCTTAACAGTTTAGGATAGGGTTAGGGTAAGAGTTAGGGTTAGGGCTAGGATTATATCTAGTGTTAGGGTTAGAGTTTGTTTTGGGCTAATTTCTTTGATACTGGGCAGGATTTAATTTTTACCTTTCTTAACTATGCTCACCAAGTTTGGGGCTTCTAGGTTCAAGGATTCAAGGTCAGGAAAATTTGTACTTGCATGGTTCACTGCATTTTGACTTATAGGTGAATGGAAATTGAGCTGGAAATCCAAGTGGGTTCATGCTTGCTGCCCAAAACTTCACACACTCAATCAGGTCTCATATGCATTGTCTTGTTTCTTTCTTGTTGAAGTAGCCCTAGGTGAAAATGCCAAATAAACAATCCAAGAGAAATCTGCAAAAAAAAAAAAAAAAAAAACCAGAAAAATCACATTTACTGAAATACCTATTGGAATTATTTAGTCAGATTCTTATATACTGCAGAGCATTCATCTGTTTGCTGGACCTAATATGTTCCACACTTTTGGGAGTCCTAGGATCAATGGTTCTCTAAAAGTTTAGGGATAGTGTTAGGGTTAGGGTTATAGTAAAGGCTAAGTTTAGATCTATTGTTAGGGTTACAGTTAGTTTTGGGATAATTTCTTTGATACTGGGCAGGATTTATGTTTTACCTAGCCTAACTATGCTCACCAAGTTTGGGCCAAGATAATGCAATTGTTCACTATCAGGAACAGATTGTAGTTTCAGGTATCACTGCCTTTTGAGGTTTATGGGTGAATGGAAATCCAGCTGGATATCAAACAGGGTTTGTGTTAGCTTCTAAAACTTCACATATTAAAAGTTCTCCATGAGCATTGTCTCGGTTGTTTAGTTGTAGAAAAACCCAAAGTGGAAGCAAACAAAACCAATGTTATCCAAGAGCCCTCTATAAGACAACAGGAAAATATACAATTACTGAAATACCTCCCCCAATTCTTTGGTCAGATTTCTTTAATAATGCACAGGAATTCATCTGTTTCCTAAACCAATAGGCTCCCAAAGTTTGGTTCTCAAAGGATCAATGGTTCTCTTATCTGGTTTGTGTAAAATGTTAGGGTTTCTGTTATTTTTAGGGATAGACTGAAAGCTTGAGTTATGGTTAGAGTTATTTTTGTGCAATTTCTTTGATACTGAGCAATATTAATTTTTTACCTTGCCAAACTATGCTCGCCAAGTTTGGTCCTCCTAGGAACAAGTGTTCACTGTCAAGAAAAGTTTGCACTTTCAGGTTTCACTGCAACTGAAATTTCACACACTCAATGAGGTCTCATTATGCATTATCTTGTTTCTTTCTTGATGAGGCACCCTAAGCTGAAGCATGCAAAATCAACTTAATTCAAGAGCACTCTATGAAAAAACTGGAAAATACCCATTTACTGAAATAACTAAACGAATTATTTAGTCAGATGTCTTTGATAACAGCATTCTTCTGTTTGCTATTCCCTCAACATTTTGGGACTTCTAGTATCAATGGTTCTCTAACAGTTTAGGGTAGGTTTAGGGTTAGGGTTAGAGTTAAGGCTAGGGTTAGATCTAGTGTTAAGGTTAGAGTTCGTTTGGGGCTAATTCCTTTGATACTGGGCAGGATTCATCTTTTATCTTGTCTAACTATGCTCACATAGTTTGGTAATTCAAGGCCCATATGTTTCCTTTCAGGAATAGTTGGTAGTTTCAGGTATCACTGCATTTTGACCTATAAGTGTTAATGCAAATCCAACTGGAAATCAAAAAGGGTTTGTGCTGGCTGCTAGAAACTTCAGACACTCATTCAGTTCTCCATGAGCATTGTCTGTTTTTATTCTTGTAGAAGAATCCCAAAGCTGAAGCACACAATAACAAGTATAATGAAGAGCAGTCTATAAGTAAACAGGGAAATACCCAGTTACTGAAATAGCTCCCTCAATTCTTTGGTCAGATTTCTTTAATAATGTGAATCAATTCACATCTTTGCTAGCCCACTAGGCTCCCAAGTTTTGGCACTCCCTGGATCAATGGTTCTCTAAATAGATTAGCGTTACTTTCAGGGTTTGTGTTAATTTTTGAGCTAGGGTGAGAGCTTGTATTATGGTTACAGTTAGTTTTTGTATAGTTTTTTGATACTAGCCTAACTATGATTGGCAAGTTTGGACCTTGTAGGTGCAAGTGCTCGTTGTCAGAAACAGTTTGTACTTTCAGATTCACTGCATTTTGACCTATATGGGTGCATGAAAATCGAGCTGGAAATCCAAGGGTGTTTGTGCTTACTGCTTGAAACTTCACACACTTAATAAGGTCAGGTCTCAGTATAGATTGTCTTCTTTCTTTCTTTTTGAAGTAGCCCTACACTTAAACATGCAAAATCACCTTAATCTGAGAGCACTCTATTAAAAAAAAAACAGGAAAATACCCATTTACTGAAATACCTAACCTAATTATTTATTCATAGGTCTTTGATGCTGCACAGGATTCATCTGTTTGCTGGCCTTGCTATGCTTCACACTTTTGGGAGTTCTAGAATCAACATTCCTTTAAACAGTTTAGGCACGGGGTTAGGTTAACATTAAGGTTTGGGCTAGGGTTAAGGCTAGTGTTAGGGTTAGAGTTAGTTTTGGGCTAATTTCTTTGATACTGAGCAGTATTCATGTTTTGCCTAGAATAACTTTGCTCACCAAGATAGGGCCTTCTAGTTGCAAATGCTCACTCTCAGGAACAGTTTGTATTTTCCATTATCACTGCCTTTTGACCTATATGGTTGAATGGAAATCAAGCTGGAAATCCATACTTGTTTGTGCTTCCTGCTTGAAATTTCACACACTCAATCAGGTCTCAGTATGCATTGTCTTATTTCTTTCTTGTTGAAATAACCCTACGCTGAGGCATGCAAAGTCAACTTAATCCAAGAGCACTCTATCTAAAACCAGGAAAATAAACATTTACTGAAATACCTAACCAAATTATTCAGTCAGATGTCTTTGAACTGCACAGGATTCATGTATTCTCTGGCTCCACTATGCTTCACACTTTGGGGAGTCCTTGGATATACAATTCTCTAAACAGTTTAGGGTTAGGGTTAGGGTTAGGGTTAGGGTTTGGGCTAGGGTTAGAGATAGTGTTAGGTTTAGAGTTAGTTTTTGGTTAATTTCTTTAAATCTTGTAAGGAATCATCTTTTTCCTAGCCTAACTATGGTTGCCACGTTTGGGCCTCCTATTTGCAAATGTTTGCTGTCAGGAACAGTTTGTATTTTCCAGGATCACTGTATTTTGTCCAATACAGGGAATGGAAATTCAGCTGGATATCAAACAGGGTTTGTGCTAGCTGCTTGAAACTTCACACACTAAAAATGTTCTCCATGAGCATTGTCTGCTTTGTGTCTTGTAGAAGAAGCCCAAAGTGGAAGCAAACAAAACCAAGTTTATACAAGAGCCCTCTATAAGAAAACAGAAAAATACACAGTTACTGAAATACCTCCCCCAATTCTTTGTTCAGATTTATTTAATAAGGCACAGGAATTCATCTGTTTGCTAGCCCAGTAGGCTCTCCATGTTTGAGACTCCAAGGATCAATGGTTCTCTAATCAAGTTTTTGTAAATGTCACGGTTTCTGTTATTTTTAGGGGTAGGCTGAAATCTTGAGTTATGGTTGGAGTTAGTTTTTGTGTACTTTCTTTGATACTGGGCAGTACTTAACTTTTACCTAGCCTAACTCTGCTCACCAACATCGGGCCTTCTAGGTGCAAGTGTTTGCTGTCAGGAAAAGTTTTTACTTTCAGATTTCACTGCACCTGAAACTTCTCACATTAAATGAGTCTCAGTATGTATTGTCTTATTTATTTCTGAATGAGGTAGCTCTAAGCTGAAGCATGCAAAATTAACCTAATCCAAGAGCACTCTTTGAGAAAAAAACAGGAAAATACACATTTACTTAAAGAACTAATCAAATTATTTAGTTAGATGTCTTGTATACTGCACAATATTCATCTATTTTCTAGCCCCACTATGCTCCACGCTTTTGGGACTCCTAGTATCAACAGTTCTCTTAACAGTTTAGGATAGTTTTAGGGTTAGGGTTAGGGTTAGGACTAGGGTTAGATCTAGTGCTAAGGTTAGAGTTCGTTTTGGGATAATATCTTTTATACTGGGCAGGATTTATCTTTTACCTTTCCTAACTATGCTTGCCAAGTTTGGGACTTTTAGGTTCAAGTGTTCAATGTTAGGAAAAGTTTGTACTTTTAGGGTTCACTGTATTTTGACCTATATGAGTGAATGGAAATCAAGCTGGAAATCCATAAGGGTTTGTGCTTGCTGCTTGAAACTTCACACATTCAATCCGGTCTCATATGCATTGCCTTATTTCTTTCTTATTGAAGTAGCCCTATGGTGAAACTGCAAAATAAACAATCTGAGAGCACTCTGTGAAAACACAGAAATATACCCATTTACTGAAATACCTATCAGAATTATTTAGTCAGATTTTTTATATTCTGCACAGGATTCATCTGTTTGCTGGACCCACTTGTTCCACAATGTTGGGAGTCCTAGGATCAATGGTACTCTAAAAGTTTAAAGATAGTGTTAGGGTTAGGGTTAGGGTTTGGGCTAGGTTTCGAGCTAGTGTTAGGGTTATACTTAGTTTTGGGATAATTTCTTTGATACTGGGCAGGATTCTTGTTTTACCTAGCCTAACTATGCTCGCCAAGTTCAGGTCTACCTAATGCAATTGTTTGCTATCAGGAACAGATTGTAGTTTCAGGTATCACTGCATTTTGACCTTTATGAGTGAATAGAAATCCAACTGGATATCAAACAGGGTTTGTGCTAGCTTTTTGAAACTTCAGACACTAAAATATTTCTCCATGAGCATAGTCTGTGTTGTTTCTCATAGAAAAACCCAAAGTGGAAGCAAACAAAACCAAGTTTATCCAAGAGCCCTCTATAAGAAAACAGGGAAACACAGTTACTGAAACACCTCCCTCAATTCTTTGGTCAGATTTCTTTAATAATGCGTAGAAATTGATCTGTTTGCTAGACACTAGGCTCCCCAAGTTTGGGTCTTCAAGGATCAATGGTTCTGTTACCAGGTTTGTGTTAATGTCAGGGTTCTTGTTATTTTTAGGGTTAGGGGGAGAGCTTCAGTTATGGTTAGAGTTAGTTTTTGTGTAGTTTCTTTGATACTGGGCATTATTTATCTTATACCTAGCCTAACAATGCTCGCTAAGTTTGAGTCTTCTAGGTGCAAGTGTTCACTGTCAGGAAAAGTTTGTACTTTCAGATTTCACTACAACTGAAAATTCTCACACTTAATGAGGTCTCAATATGTATTGTCTTGTATCTTTCTTGATAAAGTATCCCTAAGCTGAAGCATGCAAAATCAACTTAATCCAAGAGCACTCTATGAAAAAATAGGAAAATACACATTTACTGAAATAACTAAACAAATTATTTAGTCAGATGTCTTTGATACTGCACACCATTCATTTGTTTGATAGCACCACTCTGCTCCACACTTTTTGGACTCCTAGTATCAATGGTTCTCTTAACAGTTTAGGAAAGGTTTAGGATTAGGGTTAGGGTTAGGACTAGGGTTAGATCTGGTATTATGGTTAGAGTTCGTTTTGGGATAATTTCTTTGATACTGACAGGATTCATTTATTACCTTGCCTAACTATGCTTGCCAAGTTTGGGGCTTCTAGGTTCAAGTATTCAATGCAGGAAAAGTTTGAACTTTCAAATTTCACTGCATTTTGACCTATATGGGTGCATGGAAAGTGAGCTGGAAATTCAAGAGTGTTTGTGCTTGCACTCAAAACTTCACACACTAAACGCATCTCATATGCATTGTCTTTTTTCTTTCTTGTTGAAGTTGCCCTAAGGTGGAGCATGCAAAATCAACAATCCGAGAGCACTCTGTGAGAAAATAGAAAAATAAACATTTACTGAAATACCTATCAGAATTATGTAGTCATAGTCAGATGCCTTATATACTGCACAGGATTTGTATGTTTCCTGGACTCACTATTTCCCACACTTTTGGGAGTCCTAGAATCAATGGTACTCTAAAATGTAGGGATAGTGTTAGGGTTAGGGTTAGGGTTAGGGCTAGGGCTAGGTTTAGAGCTAGTGTTAGAGTTACAGTTAGTTTAGGGATAATTTCTTTGATACTGGGCAGGATTCATGTTTTACCTAGCCTAACTATGATCATCAAGTTTGGGGCCTACATAATGCAATTGTTTGCTATCAGGAACAGATTATAATTTTAGATATCACTGCATTTTGACCTTTGTGGGTGTATGAAAATCCAGCTGGATATCATACAGGGTTTGTGCTAACTTCTTGAAACTTCACACACTAAAACAGTTTTTATGACCTTTGTCTGTTTGTTTCTTGTAGAAGAAGCCCAAAGCTGAAGCAAACAAATCCAAGTTTATAAAAGAGCCCTCTATAAAAAAACAGGGAAATGCAAAATTAGTGAAATACCTCCCCCAATTCTTAGGTCAGATTTCTTTAATAATGTGCAGGAATTTATCTGTTTGCTAGACCACTAGGCTCCCCAAGTTTGGGGCTCAAAGGATCAATGATTCTGTTATTAGGTTTGTGTTAATGTCAGGGTTTCTGCTATTTTTAGGGCTAGGAAGAAATCTTGAGTTATGGTTAGAGTTAGTTTTTGTGTAGTTTCTTTGATACTGTGCAATATTCATCTTTTACCTTGCCAAACTCTGCTCACCTAGTTTGGGCCTTCTAGGTGCAAGTGTTCCCTGTAAGGAAAAGTTTGTAGTCTCAGATTTCACACTCATTGAAGTCTCAGTATGCATTTTCTTGTTTCTTTCTTAAGGAGGTATCCCTAAGCTGAAGCATGCAAAATCAACTTAATCCAAGAGCACTTTATAAAAAATCAGGAAAATATCCATTTACTGAAATCACTAACCAATTTTTTTAGTCAGATATCTTTGGTACTGAACAATATTCATCAGTTTGATAGCTCCACTATGTTCCCCACTTTGGGGATTCCTAGTATCAACGGTTCTCTTAACAGTTTAGGATAGGTTTAGGGTTAGGGTTAGGGTTAAGGCTAGGGTTATATCTAGCTTTAGGGTGAGAGTTTTGGGGGGGCTAATTTCTTTGATACTGGGCAGGATTCATCTTTTGCCTTGCCTAACTATGCTCACCAAGTTTGGGGCTTCTAGGTTTAAGTGTTCAATGTGAGAAAAAGTCTGTACTTTCAGGGTTCACTGCAGTTTGACCTATATGGGTCAATGGAAATTGAGCAGGAAATCCTAAAGACTTTGTGCTTGCTGCTTGAAGCTTCACACATTCAATTAGGTGTCAGTATTCAATTTCTTGTTTCTTTCTTATTGAAGTAGCCCCCTAAGGTTAAGCATACAAAATCAACAATCTGAGAGCACTCTCTAAAAAAAACAGGAAAATACTCATTTACCAAAATACCTATCAGAATTATTTATTCAGATGTGTTATATACTGCACAGGATTCATATGTTTGCTGGACCCTCTATATTCCACACTTTGGGGAGTCCTAGGATCAATGGTACTCTAAAAGTTTTGAGATAGTGTTATGATTAGAGTTAGGGTTAGGTCTCGGTTTCAAGCTACCTTGCCAAGTTCGGGTCTACATAATGCAATTGTTCACTATCAGGAACAGATTGTAGTTTTAGGTTCACTACAATTTGACCTTTATGGGTGAATGGAAATCCAGCTGGATATCAAACATGTTTGTGCTAGCTGCTTGAAACTTCACACACTCAATCAGTTCTCCATGAGCATTGTTTGCTTATTTCTCTTAAAAGAAGCCCAAAGCTGAAGCACAGAATAACAGGTTTATCTAGGAACATTCTATAAGAAAACAGAAAAATTCCCAGTTACTGAAACATTTCCCCCATTTCTTTGGTCAGATTTCTTTAATAATTTGCAGGAATTAACTTCTTTGCTAGCCTTTTAGGCACCCGAAGTTTGGGAATACAAGGATCAATGGTCCTATAAAGAGGTTAGGGTTAGTGTCAGGGTTTGTGTTAATTTCAGTGCTAGAGTGACAGCTTGTATTATGGTTAGAGTTAGTTATTGTCTAGTTTCTTTGATACTGGGAATTTTTCATCTTTTACTTAGCCTAACTATGTTCACCAAGTTTGGGCCTTCTAGGTGCAAGTGTTTGCTGTCAGAAACAGTTGTACTTTCAGGTTTCACTGCATTTTGACCTATGGGTAAATAGAAATCAAGCTGGAAATCCAAGAATGTTTGTGCTTCCTGCTTGAAACTTACACATTCAATCAGGTCTCAGTATGCTTTGTCTTTTTTCTTTCTTATTGGAGTAGTCCTAAGATGAAGATGCAAAATCAACTTAATCCAAGAGCACTCTATGAAAACACAGGAAAATAAACATTTACAGAAATACCTAACAAAATTATTCAGTCAGATGTCTTTTAGCTGCACAGGATTCATCTGTTTTCTGGTTCCACTATGCTCCAAAACTTTTGGCATCCTAGAATTCACAGTTCTCTACATAGTTTATGGATACAGTTAGGTTTAGGGTTAGGGTTTGGAATAGGGTTAGAGCTAGGGTTAGTGTTAGAGTTAGTTTGGGGCTAAGTTCTTTGATACTGGGCAGAATTCATTTTTTACCTTCCCTAACTATACTCACCAAGTTGGAGGTTCTAGGTTCAAGTGTTCAATGTCAGGAAAAGTTTGTACTTGCTGGTTCACTGCATTTTGACCTATATCAGTGAATGAAAATCAAGCTGGAAATCCAAGTGTGTTTGTGCTTGCTGCTTGAAACTTCACACACTCAATCAAATCTCATATGCATTGTCTTGTTTCTTTCTTGTTGAAGTAGCCTTAAGGTGAAACATGCAAAATAAACAATCCATGAGAACTCTGTGAAAAATAAACTGAAATACCTATCAGAATTATTTAGTCAGATGTCTTATATACTGAAGAAAATTCATCTGTTTGCTGGACCCACTAATTATCACACTTTTGGGAGTTTGAGCATCAATGGTACTCTAAAAGTTTAGGCATAGTGTTAGGGTTAGGGTTAGGGTAAGGGCTAGGTTTAGAGCTAGTGTTAGAGTTACAGTTAGTTTAGGAATAATTTCTTTGGTACTGGGCAGGATTCATGTTTTACCTAGCCTAATTATGCTCACTAAGTTTGGGCCTACATAATGCAATTGTTCCCTATCAGGAAAAGATTGTAGTTTTAGGTATCACTGCATTTTGACCTTTATGGGTGAATGGAAATCCAACTGGAAATCCAAGAGGGTTTTTGCTTGCTGCTCAAAACTTCACACACTCAATTATGTCTCATATGCATTGTGATATTTCTTTCTTGGTGAGGTAGCCCTAAGGGGAAGCAAGTAAAATGAACAATCTGAGAAAACTCTTAAATAAAAAAAACAGGAAAATACTCATTTACTGAAACACCTATCGAAATTATTTGGTCAGATATATTCTGCACAGGATTCATCTGTTTGCTGGACCCACTACGTTTCACACTTTTTGGAGTCCTAGGATCAATGGTACTCTAAAAGTTTAGGGATAGTGTTAGGGTTAGGTTTAGAGCTAGTGTTAGGATTATACTTAGTTTTGGGATAATTTCTTTGATACTGGGCAAGATTCATGTATTACCTAGCCTACTATGCTTGACAGGTTCAGGCCTACATAATGCAATTTTTTGCTATCAGGAACAGATTGTAGTTTCAGGTATCACTGCATTTTGACCTTGTTGAGTGGATGGAAATCCAGTTGGAAATCAAACAGGGTTTGTGCTAGCTGCTTGTAACTTCACACACTCGATCAGTTGTCCATGAGCATTGTCTGCTTATTTCTTGAATAAGAAGCCAAAAGCTGAAGCACAGAATAACAAGTTTATCCAAGGGCACTCTGTAAGAAAACAGGAAAATTCCCAGTTACTGAAACACTTCCCACATTTATTTGATCATATTTCTTTAATAATTTGCTGTAATTCACTTCTTTGCTACCCCACTAGGCCCCCCAAGTTTGGGTCTCCTAGTATCAATGGTTCTGTAAGCAGGTTAGGGTTAGTGTCAGGGTTTGTGTTAGTTTTAGTGCTAGAGTGAAAGCTTGCGTTATGGTCAGAGTTTGTTTTTGTCTAGTTTCTTTGATACTGGGAAGTTTTCATCTTTTACTTAGCCTAATTATGCTCACCACGTTTGGTCTTTCTAGGTGCAAGTGTTTGCTGTCAGAAACAGTTTGTACTTTCAGGTTTCACTGCATTTTGACCTATATGGGTGAAAAGAAATCACGCTGGAAATAAAAGCGTGTTTGTGCGTCCTCCTTGAAAGTTCACACACTCAGTCAGATCTCAGTATGCATTGTCTTGTTTCTTTTTTTTGAAGTTGCCCTGAGGTTAAGCATGTAAAATCCAAGAGTACTCTATGAAAAAAAAAGGAAAATACCCAATTACTAAAATTACTAACCAAATTATTTAGTCAGATGTCTTTGATACTGCACAACATTCATCTGTTTGATAGCCCCACTATGCTCCACACTTTGGTACTCCTAGTATCAATGATTCTCTAACAGTTTAGAATAGGTTTAGGGTTTGGGTTAGGGTTAGGGCTAGGGTTAGATATAGTATTAAGGTTAGAGTTCGTTTTGGGCTAATTTCTTTGATACTGGACAGAATTCATCTTTTACCTTGCCTAACTATGCTCACCTAGTTTGGGTCTTCAAGGTCCATATGTTTGCTGTCAGAAACAGTTGGTAGTTTCAGGTATCACTGCATTTTGACCTATAAGTGTTAATGTAAATACAGCTGGAAATCAAAAATTGTTTGTGCTAGCTGCTTTTAACTTCACACACTCATTAAGTTCTCCATGAGCATTGTCTGGCTTTTCTCTTGTAGAAAAATCCAAAGCTGAAGCACACAATAACAAGTTTAACCAAGAGAACTCTATAAGAAAACAGATAAATATTCAGTTACTGAAATACCTCTCCCAATTCGTTTTTCAAATTTCTTTAAAAATTCACAGGAATTCACCTCTTTGCTAGCCCATTATGTTCCCCAACTTTGGGACTTCCTGGACCAATGGTTCTCTAAATAGATTAGGGTTATTTCAGGGTTTTCATTAATTTTTGAGCTAGGGTGAGAGCTTGTTTTATGGTTAGAGTTAGTTTTTGTCTAGTTTCCTTGATACTGAGTAGTATTCATCTTTTACCTAGCCTAACTATGATTGGCAAGTGTTGGCCTCTTAGGTGCAAGTGCTCACTGACAGAAACAGTTTTTACTTTCAGGTTTCACTGCATTTTGACCAATATGGGTGCACGGAAATCGAGCTGGAAATCCAATGATGTTTGTGCTTGCTGCCTGAAACTTCACACATTCAATCAGGTCTCAGAATGCATTGTCTTGTTCCTTTTTTGTTGAAGTAGCCCTAGCTGAAAAATGCAAAATTAACTTAAACTGTATGAAAAAAACACAAAAATACCCATTTCCTGAAATATCTATCCAAATTATTTAGTCAGATATCTGTGATACTGCACAGCATTCATCTGTTTGCTGGACCCACTATGCTCCACACTTTTGGAAGCCCTAGGATCAACGGTTCTCTAAACAGTTCAGGGATAGTGTTAGGGTTAATGTTAGGGTTAGGGCTAGGGTTAGTGCTTGTCTTAGGGTTAGAGTTAGTTTTAGGTTAATTTCTTTGATAAGGGGCAGGTTTTATCTTTTACCTAGCCTAACTATGCTAGCCAAGTTTGGGTCTATATTGTCCAAATGTTCACTGTCAGCAACAGTTCTATTATAAAATATCACTGCATTTTGACTTATATGGGTGAATGGATATCCAACTAGAAATCAAAGAGGGTTTCTGCTAGCTGCTTGAAACTTCACACACTCAATCTGTACTCTGGAGCATTGTTTCTTTGATACTGAGCAGTATTCATCTTGTAGAAGAAGCCCAAAGCTGAAGCACAGTTTATTGAAGAACACTATATAAGAAAACAGGAAATTACCCAGTTTGTATTTTCAAGGTTAACTGCTTTTAGAAATATATGGGTGAATGGGAATCCAACCTGAAATCATACAGGGTTTGTGCTAGCTAGTTGAAACCTCAGACACTCAATCAGTTCTCCATGAGCATTGTCAGGTTTGTTTCTTATAGAAGAAGCCCAAATGGCTGGGGATGTCGCTCAAGCAGTAGCGCGCTCACCTGGCATGCGTACAGCCTGGGTTCGATCCTCAGCACCACATACAAACAAAGATGTTGTGTCTGCCAAAAACTAAAAATTAATATTAAAATTCTTTCTCTCTCTCTCTCTCTCTCTCTCTCTCTCTCTCTCTCTCTCTCTCTATCTCTCTCTCAAGAAGAAGAAGAAGAAGAAGAAGAAGAAGAAGAAGAAGAAGAAGAAGAAGAAGAAGAAGAAGAAGAATCCCAAAGCTGAAGCACACAAAAACAATTTTATCCAAGAACACGCTATTAAAAAAAAAAAAAAACAGGGAAAAACCCAATTACTAAAATTCCTCCCCCAAATTATTTGGTCTGATTTCTTTCATAATTCGCAGGAATTCATATTTTTGCTAGCCCACTAGGCTCTCTAAGTTTGGGACTCCAAGGATCAATGGTTCTCTAAACAGGTTAGGGTTAGTGTCAGGGTTTGTGTTAGTTTTGGGGCTACAGTGATACCTTGTGTTAGGGTGCGAGTTAGTTTTTGTGTAGTTTCTTTGATACTGTGCAGGATTCATCTTTTCCCTATCCTACTATGCTCGCCAAGTTTGGGAATTCTAGGTGCAAGTGTTTGCTCTCAGGAACAGTTTGTATTTTCAGGTTACACTGCATTTTGACATATACAGGTGAATGGAAATAGAGATTGAAATTGAAAAGGGTTTGTGCTTGCTGCTTGAAACTTCACACACTCAATCAGATCACAGTATGCATTATCCTGTTTCTTTCTTGTTTAAATAGGCCTAAAATGAAGCATGCAAAAAACAACTTTATCCAAAAGCATTCTATGAAAAAAACCAAGAAAATACCCATTTACTGAAATACCTAACCAAATTATTTAGTGAGATTTCTTTGATAATGCACTGGATTTATCTACTTCCTAGGCCCACTATGCTCCACACTTTTGGGAATACTGGGATCAATGGTTCTGGTTCTCTAAACCTTTTAGGAATAGTGTTAGGGTTAGGATTAGGGGTAGGGCTAGGGGTAGAGCTAGTGTTAGAACTAGTGTTAGGTTTAGAGTTAGTTTTGGGCTAAGCTCTTTGATACTGGGCAGGATTCATGTTTTAACTAGCCTAATTATTCTCATCAAGTTTGGGGCCTCTAGGTGCAACAGTTGGCTGTCAGGACCAGTTTTTATTTCCAGGTTTCACTGCATTTGGAACTGTACAGGTGAATGAGAATACAGCCTCAAATCAAACAAGATTTGGACAACTGCTTGAAACTTCACACACTAAGTCAATTTTCCATGAGCTTTGTCTGGTTTGTTTCTTGTAGAAGAAGCCCAAAGCTGTAGTGCACAAAAATAAGTTTATTCATAGCACTCTATAAGAAAACAGAAAAATACCCAATTACTAAAATTCCTCCCCCAATTCTTTGCTCAGATTTCTTTGATAATCTACAGGAATTCATCTTTTTGCTAGCCCACTAGACTCACTAAGTTTGGAACTCCAAGAATCAATGGTTCTCTAAACAGGTTAGAGTTAGTGTGAGGGTTTGTGTTAGTTTTAGGGTTAGTTTTAGGGCTAGAGTGACAGCTTGTGTTATGGTTCGAGATAGTTTGTGTCTAGTTTCTTTCATACTCAGCAAGATTCATCTTTTACCTAGTGTAACTATGGTTGCAAGTGTGGGCATTCTAGGTGCAAGTGCTTGCTCGCAGGAACAATGCATATTTCCAGGTCTCACTGTATTTTGACCTATACAGGTGAATGGAAATGGAGCTGGAAATCGAACAGGGTTTGTGTTTGCTGCTTGAAACTTCACACACTCCATAAGATCTCAGTATGCATTCTCATTTTTTCTTTCTTGTTGAAGTAGCCCTAAGATGAAGCATGCAAAAACAACTTTTTGGATGTTAGATTCACCTGTGTGGTTTGTATAACTGTGGTTACCATAAACATGGGCCACATGTTTATGGGAAGATATGTGTTCTAGTCAGGACAACTCAGCCCAGGGAGTGGAACCCTAGCAAACCTCGGAGTAACCACAGAGACCTGTACCTGTTTGGAAAATGCAGCAATCCACATCAGCCCTAGAAATAATTGCAATTGATTGTGTTACAAGAATAGTTATGAATGTGAATGACTTTAGAGCATACAGGGGGAAGTCTTTGGGACTGTCTGGTGCTGTGTGTGTCATACTGTTAAGGTGATGAGAAGGAAAGAATGTATAGCTGTGTCTAGGAAAGCTGGAGGAATTTCTTCCTGTAGGAATTCTTTAGAAGTCAAAGTGCTTGACATTGTGAACAGCATTGTAGTCTATGAAGGTGAGTTGTTCTTAGAGATAACATTGTAGAATGTATCTTTGGACCAGACTGGTGGCAAGAGAAGAGACAGAAACTTGCCCCCTCCTGCTTTTGCCTGGTCCATTGGCATTGCTGTTCATGGCACTTGTCCCCTCAGGAGCCTTGTTGTGCCTGTCCAACTCCCTCCCACTCAGAATTTGCCACTTGGGTCCATGAGGACCCAGCAGTGCCTAGCCCAAGGCTATTTCTGCTTTCACTCTGGAGACGAGAGTGAAAGACTCAGAAGAGGCCTGTGATGGCTATACCCACACCCTGTGGGCCGCTCAGTTCCACGAATAGAGAAGATCTTTATAGGCACGGGGTTAGAACTCACGCCATGTTTTCTGGTTCAATGATGCTTCCTGGAGCAGGACTCCCCACTAGGAAATTAATGAGGCCCATTGAAAAATGCCCACTTCTCACTGTGTGTGGGGCACAGCATGGAACACCCTAGAGAAATGGACCTCTCCCTGCTTTGAAGATTTTCTGCTTTCCCATGTGGATAGGCTCTGAGAATAGGAAATATGAACTGGAAGCAGAGAAAGACCCAGAAGGGACCAGTCCTGACCTATTCCCCTACCCAGGAAAACTCCTAAATTTTGAGTAGGTCACTTCCTCTGTTGGTATAGATTCTGTCTGATTGCCTTTCCCCTGGATCTATGGGACAAGCAAGGAATGGTGTTGGGAGACTTTCTCTGTGACCCCAAGCTAGCTCCTTTGTCCTTTTAAGCCCCAAATTCTTACAGGGAGCATTACTAGAGCTGTATGTATGTGTAAATGTCACTATACTACAAGTCACAACCAGAGTGCACTAGTCCTGGCTTTTCCACCAATTGTCAACTCTTCCTTTCTGGAATTCAAGAGGCAGTGGTGTATAGGCTTATTAATATACCCCTCAGAAATCTATCTTCTCTGCTTGAAGGATTTGCTTCTTTTTTTATTTCTCCAGGCCTGTGGTCTGGGAGCCAGCACAGAAGCAGGCCTAGGGTGCAATAGGGTGAACAACTCAGCCTCTGGTGACTCTTTCCTCCAACCTGGTGGTTGGCACTGGAAGGGCATACACTTTCTGTCTATGGCACCAATTAAGATGACCCCATGCCACTCTACCTTCTTCCTTGGCTAAAATGTGTAATATTTTTCTCAAACATTTAACTCTGAACTTATGATGCCAAAGCATTGGACAGTTACTGCACAAATAGTTCTGCCCAGAAGGGGAAACAAGGGGATTGACCCCTTCCCTATGTCTCAACATGGCATAGAGAGAAGCCACTATCTCTAATGAGAAAAAAAAGTCAATTAGAAAGCAATATATGTCTCCATAGGAAGAAGCCATTAGCACACAAAGAATGTACATGAGGTAAAAGAGTCACTGTCTGTATGAACTGATTTTTTTTTCTGAAAGAAACTTTTCTTTTTTACCATGTAAACTAAAAAAAATATGATATATTTGAACAGATAAAACCTTTTTGAAGACAGCATTTTGGGTAATGATGGAAGTGGCCTGAGATGCCTACCCTGCTTGGCCAATGCTGTCAGGGACTGGCTGGTGGTACAGGTTCCCTGAGCTGCAAGGCCTGATTGCTGTCCTTATCTCTGATCTATCTATTCTTAATAGGAAGGTTGTGGCCTTTGGGGCTGGCATAGTGACTACAGGCCATATAATTCTCCTTCGCTTTGTGTAGAAAGAAGTTCTCTGATGACAAGATTGCCTACCACAAGGGTCTTGGGCTCCTCTTCATGTCAGTTTAACTCTGGAGGACCAGTTTCATGCTGATGCCTCATCTTGTCCACCAGGATTCATTGAACAACTGTCATGATGTTCTGGGCTTCAGCTATCCCATTATTCATTCATAGTCTGCTGTGACTGACACTGGATCTGGGCAGTGATAAGGAATCTTCCTGCCCACTGCCTTTTTTATTGGAGTATAGCGACTGCAGAAAGTGATTCTTCCTCTTCTCAATATAGGTTTCTGGAAGATCTAACATTTCTCTGGCAGGGAGATGTGGGACTGTCACTTCCCATTCAGGAGGTTCCTCCTTCACCTCTGTCTTCCTGGTCTCTTCATATCTTGAAGACTGGGAGGTACTTTAATTTCCAATATTGCCATACCACAGTACATGTCTCCTGAGGCTATACCTCCACAGTTCTCTCATAGCTCATGCCTGGCCTTTGCCAAGCCTGGACTTGGCTTGAGGCTGCCTCTTGCAATTCTCATGATAATCCTTCTGTGCTGGGTTCTGTCCAAGAGACTATAAGTGTAAGGCAGGGAAGGCAGCTGGTCCTCCTGTGTATTTGGAGGGACTACTGAGGGCTCATGGGTGCTACCCATTGGGATTCTTATCCTGGCCTTGTGCATCTCTGCAGGTGAGGGATCAGGGAGGAGACTCTGCAGGGTAGGAACTGACATTAAATCACCTTCTCTCCTGGACTTTTCCAATGAAGTCCTTGTGGGAAACTGGCAACCTTGGCAGTGGAGTTGGCCCTGGAATCATAGGAGACCAAGGGAAACTCTGACTGTGGAAGGGGCAAGGGTGGTCTCTCACCAAAGTTGTGATTATGGTATTAAAGGCCTTGGAGGTGTGGATTCAACCTGTGTCACACCCAGGATGTCATAATATTTGTTCATAGTATTGAGTTCCTGGATTGAGGAAGGAAGGAATCTGAGAGGTGTTCACCAGAGATTGATGATCCTTGGAGGATGCTAAATTGCTGGGTTTTTTTCTTCTTTTTTGTGAGTGTTGGCATCAAGGCAGGAATCCACACATATATGTGTGGATTATGTCCTTGATCTGTACCAACTTTCTGCTTAGATGGTGTTGCAGGAGTTTTTCCAGAAGTTTCTTGTTTGAACCCATAGATATGTCACTTCCTGAGTCACACTTCCATGGCCTCATCAAGTCACTTTCTGAATCCTCCTTTTCATTTTCCAGAACCTTTACTGAGGTGCTTCTTGAATTCCAGAGTAGACCTTCTGGGCCCTTCTCTAAGTCTTGCTCTGGTCCCTTAGGGGAGCTTTACAGCTGGGCCTGACCTTCGGCAAACCTATGCTGCTTTCACAAGCAAGTTCAGAGAGCTGGGTGGCCAGGAAGGGGCCATGCTCATCTTTTGCCTGGCACCCACAAAACTTCCTTGGGAATTTGCCCTGAGGCTGTGTCAAGTCCTGAAATGCTTCAAATCTGCAGTAAGGGCCAGGCCTGTGTTCATGTGCAATAAACCTCTCTAGCCTGTGTTTCTCTGGTTGCTCCTGGAGCTTGATTCTGTTAGAATCCCTAGGAAGTATGGAGGCAGACTTGGAGAGTCAAGGAGGGGCAACTGCCCTGGTGATGGTTGAAAGTAAATTGGCTATTGGCTCCCTGAGATTTTTGGAGCAAAGAGTGTAAAACACTTCCTCTGTTTCTGTTGCTTCTGCAAGTACCATTCCACATGCTCATTTTCAGTTTGTCTGAGAGGCCATACTTCCTCTTGGGATATAGGGCAAATTGTTCTCTGGGTCCTCTTCTGGGGTGGAAAAGAAGGTGATAGTTTGGGGTCAGAGGATGTAAAGTGGGTGTGGTTCTGGACCTGAGCCACAGATGGGGACAGTGTTTTTGTTAAAAATTGAGATTGAGCCACATAGTTGGGCAAGGACTGGTCCTTGTAAAGCTGTGGATATTCTTCAGCCTAAGATTTCTGGGGAATAGCCAGAGACTTTGTTAAATGTAATATTTTTAGATTGTGGAGAGAAAGCCCTCTCAGAGACCCAGGCAGTATCCACCAGGGACTCACTGTGCAGAGAGGGCAGGACACAGAATATCTGGCTACATTTATGCTCTGAAAAGTCCACTGAGACCTGTGGTAAAAAAAATGCTGAGAACCAGGAAGCGATTCTGGTTTCCCTTTTGTGTTCCAGAGGGTTGTGCAGTGGTCTCTCTCTTTTCACTCAGTGACTTCAGCATTTTTCCTAGACAACCCAGGTAGTGGTCTGGGATCATTGGTTTAAAAGAGGACCCATTCTCAGTGTTTTCCTTTCATAGTTTTTGTTTTGCTATTTTGGTAATTAGTATCTCCAGTAATTTCTGGACATCAGGATTGATGAAAGAGAAACCCTCACCCTGTATTTGCTGGTGTGGGGGGTCTTCCTAGATTGTGGGGTCTGTTCTATTTTATAAAAATATATGAAAGTATATTTTGAACTATAATACCCTCACTGTGCTGTGAAGTACTAAAACTGATTATTTGGGTATGCATTGACAAATTATGTTTTTTTTTTTTTGTACCAGAAATTGAACCAAGGGGGATTAACCACTGATCCACATTCCCAGCCATTTTCATTTATTTATTTATTTATTTATTTATTTATTTATTTATTTATTTATTTATTTTAATTTTGAGAAAGGTTCTCACTAAAATGCTTAGGTCTTTCCTAAGTTGCTAAGGCTGGATTCGAACTTGCAATTCTCCTATCTCAGCCTCCCAAGCTTTTGGTATTAAAGGTGAATGCCACTGCACCTGGTGATAATTGACTTTTTTTTAATCTAAGTATAATCAGAAGAAAAAGTGCTGAGAGTTTAAGATTTTAAACCTATTTCTACAATTATGCCACTTAATTTTGATGCATTGCTTGATAATTTACAAAATGTGGTGTTCACTTTGGAACCTGGGGACATTCAGTTTTCTTAATCGGGGCCATACTTAAAGATGGAAAATTGGTGTGCAATTTTAAAAGACTCTTGTGAGAGCTACATCTGTCTTATTTTTAGCATTTTGTTTTAGGAAAATGTTATAGTTTGCATCTGGAATGTCCCCCAAAGACTTTTGTGTTAGATGTTTAGTCCCCAGTTGGTGGCACTATTGGGGAGGTGATGCACACTTTAGGAAGTTGGGCCCACTTGGAAGTAGGTCATTTGGGGTATGCCTTTGAAGGTTCATTTTGTCTATGGTGCCCTCCACCCTTTCCTGGCCATGAGGTGAACAGCATTATTTTGCCCTTGATGTTCTGCCTCACCAGAGGCCCAGAGTCAATGAAGCCCTGTGACTATGGATGAACACCTCTGAAGTCATTAGCCTAAATCTTTCCTCCTCTAAGTTTTTCACAGGTATTTTGTCACAGCAACTAAAAGCTGAATAATTCAGAAAAAAATGCGTTTGACATTATGGATTATTGGGTGAGCTGTGAGTGCAGAAATGTGAATTTCTGGATACATCATAAAATTGATTTAAGCAACAACTAGGTAATATTTATATGCCATACCTAGCTTAGGGAAAAAAGTAGACACTACAATATTTTAATTCTTGAAATACTTTTAAAAGACATTCTTTTCCTGAATTTTAATTGGCAGCCTTTTTTTTTTCTTACGGTGCTCACGACTCTCATAAAAACGAATTCAAGTGCTCATGAAATCTTAGAGTAGATGTTGCCAGATAAAGATATAGGAACTGAAGCTTATATGAAAAAGGGACAGCATAAAAGAGACCAAAGACAAATAAACAAACTAGTTTGGCACATCCTTTCAGGCCCCTAAACATTGTTAAAGAGAAGGCTTTGCTAAACACAGCAACAGCATTATCCTAAAGTAATGTGCTATAATTGCACACTATGAAGGTAGTGTTACACTTTGGATATACTAGAATTGGGATCTGGAATGTCGTACAAAATTCCATGATGTAAAGGCTTGGTTCCCAAAGTGGTGCTCTAGGGACCTGATTTAACCTGTTAGAAATTGGAGCCAGTGAGAAGTCTTTAAGTTATCAGGGGTGTCCTCTTAGAGGGGATTTTAAGACTCATTCTCTGCACTCTCTCTCTCTCTCTCTCTCTCTCTCTCTCTCTCTCTCTCTCTCTCTCTCTCTCTTCTTCCTGGCTTTCAGAGTATTAGTTTTGCTTGGCCATGCACTCCTTTTGCAATAATTTGTCCAACACCAGAGGCAAAAAATGTAGGTCTGATCAATCATGGATTCCAAAACTGTGAACCAGAATTGGTTATGTCAGGTAATTATTATAGTGGTGGAAATTTGACTAATACCCTCAGGCACCAATGTTCTTAAAGAGCTAAAAGGAAAGCTTTGAAGTATGGATGTAACACCAGGTACAGAATTCAGCAAGGAGTGCTCTCAAATTGTGGGAGCTGGGACTGCACTTCTAATTTTGAGTATGTCAAGAGTGACAGACATGCCCATGACCCTCTATTTCTCCCATTCTCTGTCATCTTCTGTAATAAGTCTCCCTGCTACTTTCATGGCTTTTTTTTACCCCTAGATTTCACATATGAGGGAAATTGTGTAATACTTGTCTTTCTGTGTCTGGCTTATTTTACTTAATATTATGATCTCTATTATATTTATTTTCCTAAGAATGATATAATTTTATTGTTCTTTATGACTGGACAATGGGGGTAATGCTCCAGTGTGTGTGTGTGTGGGGGGGGTGTTTATCACATTTTCTTTATCCATTCATCCATTGACAGACACAACTGGTCTTATTCCACAACTTGACTCTTATACTGCAATTCACAAGAAACAGTAAACTATAGGATAGCTTGCTGACTTTAATTCTTTCAAGGAATGGCATATCCGAATCATAAGTAGTATTATATTTAGTATCTTTAGGAACCTCTATCCTGACTTCCCTATGTCTGTACTAATTTAAATTCTCACCAACAGTGTGTGTTTCATTTCCCCCACATCCTCACCAGCACTCATTTCTTTTTTTTTTTCTTTTTTGTATTCTTGATGATCGCCATCTGAATGGGCAAGATCAATGCCTTTTGAAGTTTCAGGTATTTCGTTAAGGTTTTTGATCCATTCTGAGTTGACATAGGTGAGAAATAGGGATCTAGTTTCAATCTTCTACATAGGTATATTTAGTTTTCCAAGAATTGTTTGTTAAGGGCCTGTCTTTTCTCCAGCACATGGTTTTGTTACCTTTGTCAAGAATCAGATGGCTGTAGTTGTGTGAGTTCATTTCTATGCTGTCTATTTCAATTCATTAGTCTACATGTCTGCTTTTATGCTCTGACCATGCTATTTTTGTTACTATCACTCTGCAGTATGTTTTGAAACAGTATTTTGAAGTCTCCAGCATTTCTCTTTTTTCTTAAGATTGTTTTTGCGATTCAGGGGTCTTGTGTTCTTTGAGGCTATTTTTGTAGTTCTGTAAAGAATTATGCTAGTTTGATCGTGCTTTTCATTGAATCTCAGTAATGATAATAACAATAATATTTCAGAAATTCAATTTATAAAAGAATGAAGATATATACACTAGTTAGGTGTTTCTTCTGTCAGGTCTGCTTTTGTGTACCCTTTTCTCAGGTGATGCTGGGCTTGGGGTGCAATCCCTGGCCACAGCCACCTGGCTGCAATCAGGTATTCTCTCTCTGCTTGCCTCATGTGGCCTCAGGCCTCATGGCTCTGCACCTAGCCAGGCTTGGCCTAGCCAGATATGGGCCTGTGGTCCTCCCTCCAGCCCCTGGATGTCCTCTAGTGGATGTCCTGAGCTCACTGCCCATAGGCTCCCTGTCCTGGCAAGGGGGCTGCTCTGGGAAAGCAGTGCAAGTAGGTAAGATATGCACCAACATCATGGCCCTGCTGGGCTGCTGGCTCAGTGATGATCAGTAGAGCATGCTGATGTTGTTCTTTGTTGTGGCCTTGGTCACCTGATGTAGTGTGTGCTGGCCAGGGTGTGACCCCCATCCTGGCAGTTGGCAGAGCCAAAAGAGGATCAGTTCTGGGAGTCCTATGCACTGCTTTCTTAGATCCTGATGCCAAACAGCTATAAGAAACAGTGGCAGGTAGCCTAAGTGATTGCCCTGAACCATGAGGCCAAAAGGAAAGGGAGGCCCCCTGCAGGTCTCCTTTTAGCATAACCAGTGGTTGAAGCTCCAGGAGCTGGCAGTTGGAGAACTCTCCAGCATGGTCCAGTCAGCCAAGGAGAAGGTGGTGGCCTGTTACATGATGGGCAAGACCCTTCAGTTTAGGGTGTAGGGCCCTGGGTTGTGGGCTCAGGACACCAGCTATATGACATGCAGCTCTCCCTGGTTTATCTACATCTGGAGCTACACTTAAAATAAGAGAGAAGAAATCCAGATTAGGTGGTCCTGCATCCATGTGCCAAAAGTGACAATTAAGATCCAGCTCAGAGCATCAGAGAAGACCCAGGTGGGTGAGACAAATAAAGTATCTGAAACACTTAAGGACATTTCAAACCACGTTGTGGGTTCCACCTTTCTGTCGTGGTTCTGAGCACCAAGCCCACAGACATAAAGTAAGCTCAGAATCTACAGTGCACTTCATCTACTGCTCAGGAATCCTGTCCTCCTAAATCTCCAAGGGCTCATGAACTAAAGCCACTGGTGAAGAACTTCTGCACCTTACTGCTAAATGATCCTGGGACTCTGGGCAGCATTAACCCTTTGTGTATTGCCCAGGTGAATGATCCTGTCCAGAGGTTCATCAGCACCCTAGCCAAGAACACTACTCACCTTGCTTTGGGAGGAAGAGTTCACCTTTGAGTGGAACACCAGGTCCAAGGATTTACACCTGCAGATTACAGAGGACTGGCAATCCTCAGAAGGTCTGCTGGCCCTGTCCTGTCCTCTGTTCAAGAAACAGCCTTCCAGGATGTAGAGCTTCTTTCTGATCAGTGGGCCCACCCTCAGTAGCTCAGCACTGGGCTCTGTCATTGCAGAGCTTTCTTACATAGAACCCAGTGAATTGAAATCCTGAAAAATCCCTTACCCTGTTGCTTCTGCCAAGATAGAAAAGGATCACACAGTGATGCCATGGGGTACCATGTTCACTACTTTTACTACTGTGAAGACCAAGCCTTACTATGATGTGGGGAGGGTGTCCTGGCTGAGTTCTGAATCCCCACTGAAGACATCCATCAAGGTGAAGGTCATTAAGAAGGACATCTTCATCCAGGTCATTCATGCCATGAGGCAACTGTCAGGAAGATATTCTTTTCTTCAGATATGGAACTGCTGGTGTTGAATGGTTTCAGTCAGGTCATTGAAGTTGCCATTCAGCAGCTTTCTGAATCTTCAAAGCTGAAACTTAAGTCATCACAGAAGAATAACACTATCATCATTTCAGGGATCTCCAATACCTTGCTCTCTCAGGATGACAATACTGCTCTCATGCAGGATTAGACAGAGCCCACAGGATGTCTTATCTGGCTTCCCAGAGGCAGCTGTGGCCCCTGCCCCATTGGTGGAAGATGATCCAGCCCAATTATGAGCTTCCCTGAAGCCCCAGGGGAAGGTAGTAGACACCTTAAACTTGAATAAGGATCCCCTGTCAACAGTAGCCCCACTTGAGCTGGATGAGCATGAGCTTTCTGAGAGCTCCCTGGGCATCTCAGAGCTAGACACTGCTAAGAAGGAGGAAATTTAAGGAGGGATTTTTTTTCCCCACCAGTGGCACCAGCAGAAATATTCTGGAATGAGCCAGTCACACAATGACCTCATGTTCCTGTAGCAACATGAGAGCACCCAGAAGAAGTGAGAGACTCTACTTAGCTGCTGAACAAGAAGCTACTGTCCAGGCACTGGGGCAAGAGCACCATGAATGCCATGTAGTCTGCCTACCTGTAGACAGAGTAGGAGTTCTGGCCACTGCCACATGCCCATTCATGGAGCATGATTTTTCCCCAACTGTGGGGAGCCACTTCTGCCGCTTATGCAGACTATGGTCACCATTACAAGATGGTGCTGGCTCCGCTGTGGTATGTGACAAACAACTCCTTATTTGGGAGAGTTGGCGCATGGTTTTTCAGCACCCTATGAGAAAGTTCCACGTGGCAGCTTCGCATTGGGCCTTGAGATGCTTTATTAAGGCTGGGAGGGGCATCTGAGAGGTAGTAGAAGAAATATCAAGGGCCTGAATAAACCGCTGAAAGAAGATTCCTGAGTTGCGTCTTCCTTGCGGGCAAGGGGTCGCGACAGTGTTGCCGAAACCCGGGAACCAAAACTTTCAGCGGTCAGGGGTGGTGCACCAGTTAGTCCCAGGTAAGTGGGATCCGCGATCAAAGTGGGGCAGCTCCTCTGTAAAGAAAGAGAGAGCGGGAAAAAGGTATTTGCTCCTCTGCAAATAAAGAGAGAGCGTTATATTTTATTGCAGCTGCACTGTGTACTTTCGCTTTTACTTTCGCTTTTGTTTTTTGTGCTTCTTTTGTTTGTTTTTTGTGCTTCTTTTGTTTGTTTTTTGTGCTTCTTTTGTTGTGTCATGGGTGCCGCATCTTCAAGTCCGCTTCTCCTGGCCCTAGATGGCCTGTTACGTTCCAAGGGACTAGAAGTAAAGCGTAGTACTTTACAGAGATTTTTACAGAAGGCAGATATTGCTGCACCGTGGTTTGCATTTTCGGGCAGCCTTACTATACCTAGTTGGGATAAATTAGGCAAAAATCTTGACTTTGCTTCTGAGCAGGGCATATTAGAGGGTGGGGTGATACCCCTTTGGAAGATGGTCCATAGTTGCCTTACAGATGGCAGATGTCAGGAAGCACTTACTAAAGGACAGGAAGTTCTAGAGCAGTTACATGAGGAGAAATCAAAAATGGCAACAACAAAAAGTGAGATATCTCAGGAGGATGAAAGTGTGTGGGACGTGAAACAGGGGAGGAGACGATTGTATCCAGATCTCAGTACGCTGCGTACACCCCCATGCGAAAGTGGGTCAAAGGAAAAAGAGGATGAGGAGGAAGAGCTTGGGAGGCTGTCTCGTCAGCTAGAGGGTGTAGATATAGAAGAAGGGAACAGAAATAAACAGGGGCTCAGGAAAAATGATCCTCCGGATCCACCGCCGTACGGTGGGGGTGTTTCGGGGAGAGCTTTCCATGCCCAAATATGGAGGGCTGTTAACGCTGTGATGGGTCTTGCTTATCCAGTTTTTCAGAATGACAATAGGGAAAGATTCCATGAACCCTTAGATTTCAAAATTGTGAAGACCCTGGCGGGGTCCGTGCGCACTTATGGGGTGGATGCCACCTTCACACTAACTCAGGTGGAGAGTCTGTCTAGATACTGCATGACTCCCTCTGATTGGGCTAGCCTTGTTCGGGCTTGTGTTTCTCCAGGCAAATATTTGGGCTGGAGAGCATTTATGCTAGAGGGGGCTGTTAACATTTTTACTGATGGTTCCAAGTCTGAAATGGAAGCTTATGTAATTAATGATTCTCCCCCTGTCCAGCGTCAATTTGCTCCTGGAAATCCACAATGGGTAGAACTACAAATTGTTATTGAGGTTTTTAAGCAGTGTTCTTTTCCTTTTAATCTCATTTCGGACTCCATCTATGTGGTACAAGCACTAAAAGTCCTGGAGGCCGTGGGAGCTATTAGTGATGTCCATAATGTATCTGCTTACTTTAATCAGCTTCAACAACTTATCTGTAGCCGCATTGCTCCTTTTTATCCAATGCACATCCGGGCTCACACCTCTCTTCCTGGTCCATTATCACAGGGTAATGCCTGTATGGACTCAGCCACTAGAGGTCAGTTGATACGCTTGGCTTCCTCCTTAGAGGGGGCTAAATTGTTTCACCAGAATTTCCATATTAATGCATTGATGCTGCGCAGGCGTTTTTCCATTTCAAGAGTGGATGCTCATCAGATAGTATTACAATGTCCCCATTGTGTCACGTTTTTTCATCCCCCTACTTATGGAGTGAACCCACGTGGGTTAAAGCCATTGGTTGTCTGGCAAATGGATGTGACACACATACCTGACTTTGGTAACCTCAAGTATGTACATGTTTCTGTTGATACGTGCTCTGGAATTACTTATGCTTCTGCTTTATGGGGAAAAAAAGGCACATAATGCCGTTACTCATTGCCTAGAGGCATGGGCAGCATGGGGTGCACTTGCATCCCTTAAGACTGATAATGGACCTGCTTATACTGGCAGACAATTTACATCTTTTTGTTCTACTATGGGAGTACACCTTACTCATGGTCTACCTTATAATCCTCAAGGACAAGGCATGGTTGAGCGTGCTCATCGCACCTTAAAGGAAACTTTACAAAAACAAAAAGGGGGAATAGGATCTGAGCACACTCCTAAAGAATGCCTGTCCTTAGCTCTCTTTACCATTAATTTTTTGAATTTGGATATTCATGGTCGCTCTGCGGCCGATAGACATGTGTCCCCTCAGCCCTCTGTGATTGGCTATGTTAAGTGGAAGAATGTTCTTACGGGCCAATGGAACGGCCCCGACCCCGTGCTGACATGGGCACGAGGATCTGTATGTGTTTTTCCCCAGGATCGCACGGAACCGTTGTGGGTCCCTGAACGCCTGACAAGAAGAGTCTTGACATCAACCAACCAGCAACAAGAGATACCACAGCAATCCTGTGATGAGGATCTTCATTCTGCTAAGTGCTCTGGCTCTGGTGCTGGTGCCGATGGCACAGACGACACCAATGCAGTGATGGGCAGTGGCACGGGCATGGCCAATGCCAATACCGGTTCATGATTTAATAGTTCCAGGAATGCTTCCCGCATCATCGGTGACTATTTGGCCGGGAATTGGTCCATGGTGGCGGAAGACATGATCCAGTCTCAACTGACTCAGATAGCTGTCTTGAATAACACCCGTGTTGATCCCGTGACTTTGGGTCAATTCACTAATTGGATATCTTTTGCTTTTTCCTTTTTTAAAGAGTGGGTGGGAGTAGGCATTTTTGGTACTATGTGTTGCTTTGGTGTGATTCTTTGTTTGTGGTTTCTCTGTTGCCTCAAGGCCCGCAGTGCTCACGATAAGGCTATGATCATACAAGCTCTTACAGCTTTAGAAAATGGCAACTCACCTCAAGTCTGGCTTGCGCAGCTTAAGCAGTAAATCTTTGACATGGTCATTGCACCCCAAGTTATTATAACATTGCACTGGGATTGACATGTCTTTCCTCATTATTCTCTTAGTGATGGAAAGCCCTTGCACTCTGCAGGCCTTGCTGCCATTGCACGCAGATGGGTTTCCACACTAGTACCTTTGACATGGTCGTTGCACCCCAAGTTATTCTAACATTGCACTGGGTTCGACATGTCCTTCTTTTGTCTTTCTTCTAGTGCTGGAAAGCCCTTGCACTCTGCAGGTCTTGTTGCCATTGCACGCAGAAGGGTTTCCACACTGGTCTTTAGCTATGGCTTTAAAGCCCGTGCCTTTCTCTCAGGGTGTCGCCAACTTAATTGTGGTTGTCCTACAGAGGTAGTCCCAGCTACCCCCTTTTGTTCACCATCGTCATGATACAGGATGCAAGGCAAGGCACTGCACTTGAGTGATCCCGCAGTGGACCGGGACCTCAAGGAGAGCATGTCCTATTGCATGCGGGTTTGACGCGTCAATGCCCCACCCCACAAAAAAAGGCGTCAGCTGATATGGAGTCAGATCTAGGGAAGGGCCCTCCTTAGGACTGAGCCATACTATGCAGCCACTTCTGCACAGTGGGATAGGACCTCTACTCTCGCCTGTATTGTTTTAAGAAAACAGAAAGGGGGAACTGTGGTGAGCACTTCTGCCGCTTATGCAGACTATGGTCGCCATTACAAGATGGCGCTGGCTCCACTGTGGTATGTGACAAACAACTCCTTATTTGGGAGAGTTGGCGCATGGTTTTTCATCACCCTATGAGAAAGTTTCACGTGGCAGCTTCGCATTGGGCCTTGAGATGCTTTATTAAGGCTGGGAGGGGCATCTGAGAGGTAGTAGAAGAAATATCAAGGGCCTGAATAAACCGCTGAAAGAAGATTCCCGAGTTGCGTTTTCCTTGCGGGCAAGGGGTCGCGACACCCAACAATCTAGTCTTTGAAAGAGAAAAAAACAATCTGAGTCTCCAGCTTGAGACTTCCCCCAAAGAGAACTGACAAAGCCCAATTTGCCACCAGAATCCCAGTGGGACCTTCAGCCCCCACCTAAGCATTGAGGTAACAGGAGAAGAATTCCTTGCAAGAGTAATACCATGCTCAGCAGGGACTAGGAGGAACAACTAGGGATTTGATTTTACCTACACCGCTCTCTAGCAGGGCATGTTTGGGGCCCATGTCTGGACCATGTCATGGGGAAGTGTGCCCTTCTGGGCTGTCACTATGAACAAAATGGATGCTCACCTCTCCTAGTTTTCTTCTTAGAATTAAAAAGTTAACCTGGCCCTGAGGACATGGAGATGGAACACAAACAGGGTTTTGGGGGGAGGGTTTATTTTTTTGTGGGTAAGGGAATTTACCGTTTATTTCATTTATTTGTTTGAATGGTGGTGAGGATCAAACCCAGGACCTCACCTGTCCTAGGCAAGTGCTCTACCACTGAGCCATTACCCAAAAGGCAGAATTATTGATAAAAAAATTATGATAGTAGTTGAAATCCTTTGGTAAATATAGGAAGGCATTTGCCTTTGCTCATAGCCATAGAACTTGAAAACTTGTGCAAGCACTAAGTATGTCCTGTGCATATTATACTGAACATTTTCCCATGGTTAGTGTGAGCCTACTTTCCAGTAGAGATAACATAAATCCTGACATGGTTCTTATGCCAGTGGAACAGTTGATGTGCAGATTTCCTTTCCATCTGGTGCACTTACTATACTAGAGTGAGAACCTGACCCAAGAAATTGTGAGCAATAAGTTGCATTGAATAGAACATGGTAACACCCCCCACACACACACACACACATTGTTTTGCTTAATATTGCTAATAGCCAAAACAAAGTACTTGTAGAGCACTAGAAGAAATTGTTTTGCATCTCAGGTGTCAATTGTAAGAATGGAAATTTAATAACAAATAGTTCAAACATGGAAAATTCTTATTATAGATGCTTCAGATTGCTGCTGTGAACAGTGCTCCTAGCTGCATTTTGGGGTGTTTTTGGTTTCCAGTAGGAAAAAATTATAAGCTTGGCACAGAGTTTTAAAGCCCTGTATATCTAGAAAACTGCTTCCCTCATCAGTGTGCCTATACCTTGGATCATTCAGTTTTCATATTGTTTCAATCCTCTTGAATGTGTACTGCCAGCAGACATGCTTGTTGAAGAGTGATTGTAACTGGAGTTACACGTTTTGACCCTATAATGAGATTGATATTCATTTAGTAAGTTTGACCTGGTGTGACTCTGACCTTCAGCAGATGTGCAAGTGGGTGTGTGCCCTCCGAGGCTCCATTAACCCTTCAACATTTATTTCAGGGGAATAGAGCCATCAAGGAGCAAGGCCCTTTGTGAGAGCCCAAACTGAAGCACTTTTTTTCTTTCTTGTTTTTGAGGAAGACATTAAAAACTACACTGGGAGTTTCACTTTCAAGTGCACATTTTCAAATTCCTAGGTGTTTCAAAAATTATCAAGTGACTTTAAAATAACTTTTTAATCACTTTTTTAAAGATTGCATTTAAATATTAGCTATTGTACAGTTTTAAATATATGAAGAGCAAATTAGTACCCCTACAAAAAAAAGGAAAAGAATGAAGAACATATGGCAAAAATACTATACTGATACAGAATTCCTTGTACTAATTTTCATTGAGTTTTAGGGAAAGTTATCACCAAAAGCCAGTTTACAACATTCTCTGTAATTTAATTAATATTGATAACAGCAATAATCTGAATGTATGACCTACATGGATTAGAAATTTACAAAAAATTCATTTGACTTTGACTCTTTCATTCAAGTGGTGATTTACTATGTCAGAAATGCTTACAGTCAGTGTCAAAGTGCTCTTGGAGTGACTAATTCCACGTTTACTCATAGGCTGGTGTTCCATGGCTCAAACCATGGTGGCTATGTGGATTATTACAATATTGAAATACTTCCATACTGGTTGATGAAGAGTCCTGAATGGCCCCCTGCTGCCAGCCTGTCCCTACATCTTCTCTGACACTAACTACACCTCCCTTTTCTCCTGTCAGCTGAAGCCCTCTGGGTCAACTCCAGTCCTATGGACAGGGAATCTATTCTTATTGGCTGCAGTCTGTGATATTTTTGTGGTTAAGTTTTTGATATCGTCTAGTGGATCCTGCTCTTTTTAAAATTTTTGACGTTTATGGATTTCATCATGGAGTTTTGTGTTAATTTGGATTTTTGAAAAATTGTACATTCATTATCTTGACTACTACTTTTTGGCATCTCTTTAAGTTTTCCACCCATCTTCATTTTCTTCAATCTGGAACTGGCTTATCTGTACCCATTCTGGAATTCAGTTTTCAAACCATTAGACCTGTTATATGTCACCAAAAGAATTCAAATAATGAGAATGGTGCCAGGTGCTGCTGGACACTGTTACAAACTCATGCAAGGCCCCATCTTCCACGTCATAGGGCCAAGGGTTGCCATGGGGGAAGGCAGAGTCCACCTTCTCTTTCTCTCTGCAGAAAGGGATGTGTACTAGTTAGCTTGGGCTGCCATAACAAAGTGCAGTCGCTTGAACAATAGAAATTTATTTTATTCACAATTCTCGAGGTGGTAAAGCTGAGATCCAGATGTCATTAGGATGTTTTCTTCTGAGAATTCTCCCCTTGGATTGCCTATGCCATCTTCTTCCTGTGTATTCACATCATCCTCCCTCTTGTGTGTCTTTGTCGTAATCTCTTATTTTTTGTGTGTCTGTGTACATATAAAAATAATCATATGTTAATTGAATAAACTAATGGGTTTCATTGTCATTTCCATACATGCATGTATCATTAATTTACATTCTTTCTACCCTTGCTAACCCTTCTTTCTCCCTGCTATCTGCTTCCTGGTCCCTAATGGTCTTTCTATCTGGATATCTTTTTAGATTTTAGTTTCCACATATGAGAGAAAACATGCAATACTTTCCTTATTGTAGATGAATAATTTCATTTAACAAGATCTGTTTTCTTGAAAATGGCAGAATTCATTTTTCTTTGACTGAATAATACCCCATCATGTATATATACTATATTTGCTTTATTCATGCATTGGTTGATGGGCACCTCAACTGAGTCCATTTCTTTTTTTAAAATATATTTTGTTGTAGTTGAACACAATAACTTTATTTTATTTATTTATATTTTATGTGGTGCCGAGGTTCGAACCTAGCTCCTCACATGTGCTAGGCAAGCACTCTACCACTGAGCCACAACCCCAGCCCCAATTGAATCCATATCTTACCTATTGTGAATAGTGTCACAGTAAACATGGTCTTTCAGGTGTCTTTTTTAATTGCTGAATTTATTTCCTTTTAATAAATGCCAAGCAGTGGTATAGCTGGGTCATGTGGTAGTTCTATTTTAATTTTCTGAGGTCCATCTATACTGTTTTCTATAGATGACATACTTATTTACATTCTTATCAACATTGTATATGGTTCTATTTACTCCACATCCTCACCAGTGATATTTATATATATATATATATATATATATATATATATATATATATAAAATAAATTTTCCATCTGGAATCACGTCTCACCCAACTTGGTAAGATGTAATCTCCTCGTAGATTTATTTGCATATTTATGGACAATTTGCATTTCTTTTTTGAAGAAGTGTATTCAAGTCATTGGATCATTTTTATTATATGACTTGCTTTTTAGTAGTTATGTTTGTGTTGTGTTTTTCCTGTATGTCTGTCAGACTGATAGCTGACATTCTGTTTCCTCTTCACTCTGCTGATTGTAGTAGTCTTAGCTTTGCAGAAGCTTTTTAATTCAATGTAATCCTGTTTGTTTATTCTCATTCTGATTTCGTGAGCTGTTGGAGTCCTTATTTGGAAATAATTGCTTTTGTCATGATTTTGAAGTGTTTCCCCTATGTTCTCTCTATAGTTTGAAAGGATCCTGCCTTACATTAAGGTCTTTAATACTGAGTTTATTTTTGTACCACATGATATCTAGGGATCTAATTTTAATCTTCTACAGGGGAATATCCAGCTTGTTGAAGAAGGATGTTCTTTCTCCAATATTTTGGCACATTTTTTGATAACCAGTCACAACCTGTATTTATTTCTGAGGACCTGCCTCTTTTATGCCACTACTATACTGTTTTTGTTACTATGGCTCTCAGGTCTAATTTGAAATAAGGTATTGTGGTGCTTCTTGCATTGCTATTTTTGCTCAAAATTGCTTTAGCTATTCTGGATCTTGCTTACATATAAATTTTAGGATGTTTTTCTAGTTCTTTGAAAAATCTCATTGATTTTTGGGGGACTTGCAGTGAATTGTAGATTGCTTTGGGTATTATGGACATTTTAACAATACTAATTTTCAGGATTCATGAACATAGTCGATGTTTCCAACTTCTAATGTGTTCTTCATTATCTTTCTTCAATATTTTGTAATTTGCATTGTAGAATCTTTTCACATTCTAAGTTAGATTTACTTTTAGGTATTTTTTCTTCTTTTTCTTCTTTTTCTCTCTTTCCCCTCTTCCTTCTTCATATCTGTAATAAGATTACTTTCCTGAGTATTTTCTCAGAGAATTCTTTATTGGTGTATACAAAAGCAACTGATTTTTGCATACTGACATTGAATCCTACTTCAATGAATTTATTTATCAGTTCTAAAAGTCTTTTGATGGATTTTTTTTAATTATCTTGTTACACAAACAGAGCATTATCAAATGAGGATAATGTGACTTCTTGCTTTAATGTTTGTAAACCATTCACTTTCTGTTGCCTAATTTCTGTGGCTAAAACTTCTGATATTATGTTGAATAAGGATTGTAACAGTGGGCATCTTCATCTTGTTTCTGATCTTATAGAAAGTGCTTTTAGCTCTTCTCAGTTTAGTATGATGTATAGCATTCACTGTGTTTAGACATGATCCTACTGTATGAAGTTTATTCAGGGTTTTCATCATAAGGAAAATGCTGAATTTTTTCAAAAGATTATTTGCATCAATTGAGATAATCGTGTGATTTTTATTTTTGACTTTATTTATGTGATTTATTGCACTTATTGACTTGTGTTTGTTGAACCATTCTTTCATCCTTGGAATGAAAGAAATTCAATGATGGCATATTATCTTTTTAATGTGTTATTAAATTAAATCCAAGAGAATTTTATTAAAGATTTTTATATCTATGTTTATCAGAGATATTGGCCTTTCAGTTTATCCCTAATCATGTTTGGTTTTAAAAATTGGTGCTCCAAGATTTATTGCTTATGCATTTATTATAATTATATCTTTTTGTTGAATTATTCCCTTGATCAATATATAGTGACCTACTTTTTTCTTTTGATTTTGTTTTTTTGTTTTTTTAATATTTAGTTTTTTAGTTTTAGCTGGACACAATATCTTTATTTTATTTTTATGTGTTGCTGAGAATAGAAACCAGTACCTCATGCATACTAGGTGAGCACACTACCACTTGAACCACATTTCCAGCCCTGATTTTGTTTTAAAGTCTGTTTTAAGATCTATTTTTCTCTTGCAACCTTTGCAGGTTTTATTAGCAGGTTAATACTGGCTTCAAAGAATGAGTTTGAAAACTTGTTTTCCCTTTTTTATGAATTAGTTTTAGCAGCATTGGTGTTAGTACTTTAAAAGTTTTGTAAAATTCAGCAATGATTCCATCTGGTCTTAGGATCCTTATTTCTTTTTCCTCCTTTTAATCAGAAAAAAAGTATTATGGTTTCAATTTCATTACTTGCCATCAATCTAGTTAGGTATTTTTTATCCCCTTTGTTGAATTTGGTAAATTATATTTATACAAAATTTTTCCATTTCTTCTGGATTTTCTAATTTATTGGGCATAGAGTTTTTCAAAATTTTCCTTAATGATCTTTTGAATTTCACTATTGTTAAGACTGTTTTTCAGTATAATTTTACTTCTTTGGCCATTCTCTTTCTCTTTGATAGTTTAACTAAGGGATTCTTTGAAATGTTATTATTTCAAAAACCAACTCCTTTTTTTATTGAAGCTTCGTGTTATTCTTTTAGTTTTCAATTCATTTATTTCTTCTGCAATCTTTACTCTTTCTTTTCTTCCATGGAAATTGGATTTCGTTTCTTTGTGTTTTTGTAAGACACATATTATTTATTTGAGTTACATTTTTATGATTTAGGCACTCATTGCTACAAATTTGCCTATTAGCACTGCTTTCCCTGTTCTGGTATGTTGTGGTTTCATTTCATTTGATTCGAGGAGTTTAAGATTTCTCTTCTGACTTCTTCTATAATCAACTGTTCACTTAACAGTGTTGCTCAGTCTACATGTGTTTGTGTAATTTTTGCAATTATTTCTAGTTCTTTTCATTGTAATCAGGTAAAATAAAAGAAATTATTTTATTTAAAAACTTTGGTAGGAATTTCCCCATGGTCTAATATATGGTCTGTTTTGGAAAACATTTTTTGGGATGAAGAAAATAATGTGTATTTTGCAACTGTTGACTGTAGTATGTTTTTGGATGTTTGTTAAGTCCCTTCAATCTATAGTATGTTTTAAATCTGTTTCTTTGTTGATTTTTTGGGGGGGTGTGGATGTATTTATTGTGACATATCTTTCCATTTATCTCTAATCATGTTTGTTTGTTTTTTAAAAATGGATGCTCCAGGACTTATTGTTTATACATTTATAATAATTATATATTTGGATTAATTATTCTCTTGATCAATATATAGTGACCTCCTTTTCTCTTTTGATTTTATTTTAAAGTCTGTTTTATCAATTATAAAAGTAGCTACTTTTCAATTCTCTTTACTTGTAACACCATTTTTCATTCTTTCACTATCTGTGTATATCTTTGCACAAGAGGTAAATTTCTTGTAGGCAACATATTGTTAGGTCTTATTTTTTAATTCATTCAGCCAATCTGTATCTTTTATATGGAAAATTTAAAATATTTACATTCAGGATGATTCTTAAAATGTGTACTTGTTCCTATCATTTGCTGTTTTTTCTTCTGGTGATTTTGAATATTCCATGTTTTTTTTTTCTTCCTGTCTTACTCATCTTAGAAATTTGATAGTTTACTATATTGATAATGTATGATTCTTTACCATTTCTCCTTTGAATGCTACTCCTGTAGTGGGATTTACTTTTCCACATTTGCTGATGATTTTATCTTCCCTCCTCTTCTGGGTATAGTATTCCCTTTTGTATTATTTAAGCTTTTTATCACTGTGACACAATATCTGAGAAAAACTCTTAAGGAAATATTTATTTTGCCTCATGATTATGGTGTTTCATTCTGTGGTTGACCATCTCCATTCCTTTTTGCCTAAGTTGAAGCTGAACATCATGGCAGACAGGTTTGGTAGAGGAATGTTACTCACCTCCTGGCATTTGGGAAGCAGAGAGAGGGACAGGAATGAGCTAGTAACAAGATATGTTCCCCAAGGGTCTGTCCCCAAGGACCCACTTCCTTTAACTAGACCCCACTTGCTACAATTTCCATCACCTACCAGTAATCCATTCATATGTTGAAGCCATCAGTAGATTAATCCACTCAGGCAGTCCGAGTCCTCATGATTGAATCATTCCTAAAAGCCCCTCCTCTGAACACTACTGAATTGAGGGTCAAGCTGTAAGAGTATGAGCTTTTGGGGGACATTCTGGATCCAAACCTTAACAAATATCTTCAATGGTGCTGGGTGATTATGCATTCCCTTAATTTATTCTGCCAAGATCTTTATCTCTCCTGTTTCCTTAAAGACTAACACTTCTGTGTATAGCTGTATTTTTTGTCACTCTACTCCTTTATCCAGACTACTCTCTTCTTTTTAAAAATCACCAGTCAGAATGGATTATAGTCAAACATAAGGACCTCATTTTACTGTAATTACTTATTTAAAGGTCGAATGCCAAATAAAGTCTGAAGAATTGATGGTTGAGACCATATATGATTTTGGGGGCACATAACTCAACCATAATAGGCAGGTGTGGAGAGTTGGGTTGTCTCTGGTGAGCATCAGGGTCTTAGGACCACATAGTATTTGTAGCAGTGGTGCTCATGGGGCCTGTGGATGAGGGTCAGGTGGTATGACTAGAAAAGCTCTGCTTTTTTTCACCAACAAGTGACAATAGATGAACTCATGCATGAGTCAGTTAGTAAACAGCCCAAGAACAACCAGTGTCTCTGAGAATTGTCAAATGGTTTATTTCCTGATAAAAATGAATGGTGTTGTGTACATGATTAGTAGTCATATATAGACATAAATCAAAATCAAAAGAGGTTGTGCAGAATGTTATGAATTATGAATCCATGTGACATAACCTAGAAAATAAAACTAGTGCGATGTCACTCCTTGAAGATAAAATACTGATTTCATTCATCCATGAGGCCACTCTGATGTTTACAGTCAAATCAATATGGCTAGAAGATTAAATACACATTGATTCCCATCTCGCTACATTAGGCCACCCCCACCAGCACCAGTCATCCTAAAAGGATATGATGATACCTTGGTGTATCTTGTCAACACTGTTGAATAAAATGGGGTCATTTTGCATTTACTCACTGGTTGGCCAGGACAGAATCCAAGGTCAATGTGGGGCCAGGTCTATGGGGAATGAGAACAGAAAGAATGATGTGAGAGTTTTGGCTTAAGTAAAATGTGTCCAATTAAATGTGTTGTCCTCAATCAGAAAGATGAGTTCACCCTGTCAGAGGATAAGCTGGGAACCCTGGCCTCAGGAGCAGCCCTGGCAGCCTTCCACTTACCACCCCAGAAGTTCACTCTCTTGAAGTCCAAGGGAAAAATGCAGGCATGCACAAACATTTGCTTGGAAATCACCTGGATTTGAACACTCCACCACTGTGCTGTCCCTGGCCTCAACCACCAGCATCCTCCAGGATGACTGGTCCAAACTGAGATGTTCTGGGCCTACAAAATTCACACTGGGTCTGCTGTCCAGAAACTTGGGAGGTCCAGGCAGGAGGATCCAAGTTTGAGGTCAGCCTCAGAAACTTAGCCAGACTTTGTCTCAAAATTTCAAAAAATTAATACAAAGGGCTGGGATGTGGCTCAGTGGCTCAGTGCCCCTGGGATCAATTCCTGGTACCACCAAAAAAATTCCCCTTACATGTGGGATAAAGTCTGTCTGTTGGAGCAGAGAAGGAAAGAGGAACTAGGAGTGTCAGGGGTCATGTGCAGGGGCATACACCTTATGTGCATGCACATATGTATGAGTGGTATAATTATCTTTTGAATAATAATTATTATTTTTTATTACAAGGAATTGAACCTAGAGTTGCTCTACTACTGAGCCACGTCCTCAGTCCCCAGTACTTTTTATTTTGAGACAGGATCTTGTTTAGTTGCTTTGGGCCTCACTAAGTTATGAGGCTCTTTGAACTTGTGATCCTCCTGCCTCTGTCTTTTGGCCCTTGGTGCAGACTTAAAACAATAGAGTGCTTTGGAGAGGTGTCCCGAGCCCTACTCTGGAAGTTCTTATCTGTAGGCTAGTGGAGCACTCCATTAGACAATCTCAGATGGTGACCAGCCAAGACACACCACCCCAAAATGTGACCTGGGAGATAGACATACCTCCCCGCTCCCCCTCCCAGTACACTTAGGCATATCTCTGGTTATTCTTAGAAATCCGGAGACCAGGAGTAGCTCTGAAAGCTATCTTTCTGTAAAAGAAATTGCCGTCAGAGAAGGAAATCTGCATTAGTAAAAAGGGCTGCTCCCAGATAGCTTCAATTTCCTGGAAAACTGCATAATGACACAACCTCCATTCATCTCATGGTTCCACCCTAGCCTTCTTTTAACTGTGTCCACCTCCAGGAGTCCCCAAGCTCTGTCCTTTCCTGTAGCTCTGGTGTTGTGTAAAGGCCAATTGACCCTTCTTCATATTTTATGTGTAGGTATATAATCAAAGGTGCATAATTTTCCTCCTGTTAGTCTGTCTGATGTCAATTTAATTCATAACTCAGCTAAAGAAACCAGAAGGGTGGAAGGAAGCCACCACATTTAGCTCCTCTATAGTGGTAAGGAGCTTGGGGGAGCAGGGAAGAAATCATTGAAGGTGTTTGACTGAGGAACTGTCAGACTTTGGTGGTATTTGGTTCAGGGGCTGTTTGGAGGAAAAGGGGTACAATGGAACTGGGGCTGGGCTGTGGCAGGTGAACCAATCTGGAAGAGCTGGCCCTCCAGTGCAGATCTTGAGAGATGGGCAGGGGCTTCAGCAGGAGAAGTCTGAATGCATCTGGTACCTCCAGCTAGTGAGAGGTCACAGCTTTGTCCACTGCTTCTGCAGCATTTTGATGCAGGACCAGCAGAAAAGGGCGGTGGATGGGTAGGTGTGCCCTCTGATTCATGGGTTAGGCCAGAGCCAAGGCCTGCCATCTTGATCATGGCCTGGAGAGGCCGTGACCCTTTCCCTAGGTGGATGCTACCTGGTTAAGGAGAGAAGTGGGCTTCCATAGATGGCAGTGCCCCCAGTTACTGGGAACCCTGACCCCCAGTCTTGGGCCACCCAGCACAGGCTGACCTCTTCAGGAGGCACTGCTCAGTCAGAGGTGACCAAGGCCACTAGTACCTCTCTAATGCTATAAAGCTGTCCCTGTAAGACTCACCTAACTCTCATCTGTGCTTAGGACTACCTATGGGGCAGCTGTCTTCCCTGTCTCTCAGGGAGCAGGGTGAGATACTAAGGCACCCAGGGGGGAAGTGGCACTGCCAGTGGGTCACCTGTATTAGGCCAAGGTTCTGCCCTGGCTGCAGGTCTGCCTGAATCCCCTGCCCGCCTCCCCCAAGTTCTCAGTGGTTGTGTGGGAAGCTGGCCTTGCCTACGGTCTGAGCTTCAGTCTTAGCCTCCTGGGTGATAGGAGAGACAGAGGGTGTCTTGGGAAGAGTGAAACTTGAGATGGGGCAGTGGCCTTGAGCAGCCACAGGAGACATATTGCTTCTGGGTTTCCATTGACCAGGGAACCTCCTGGCTACAACAATCTCACTTTCTCAGAAAATAAAATAGAAATGGGGCTGTGGTCTCATGACAGGAGGCACAGTAGGAGCTGCTACCTTGGGAACTCTTGCTTTTCCTTTCAGACCTGCAGGGGAAGGGACACTGGACTGGAAGATCCACCAGCCAGAGATACATCTCCTTTGAGATGGCCTCCAATTTCTGTAACCAGTGTGAAGAGAGGCTGCCTCCTGCAGCCTCAGGACCAGGCAAATCCCAAGGGGCAATAGGGTCTAGTGGGCAATGTGGACATCTGTGCCTTCCAGGCAGATGGGAGCAGGGCCAGCTTGCAGCCTCAGGGGGGCCTGGCCCCTCCTCCCACAGAACTCTTCCCAGGGGCCACTTTCCTCAAGCAGTTTTGTGAGGTTCTTGGCTGGAGTCACTTGTCCTGCTTCAAGTTTCCCATCTCTTTTCTTTGAGAGAACTGAGTTTACTCCCCCTTGGGGATGAGAAGCCTCTGGCTGAGCTGAAGAGCCCTGGACATTCCAGAAAATATCTAGGGAGGTGTCTGAGGCTTCTGGAGGGGAAGGGCTCTGTAGGTTTGCAATGCCCTGGGACGGGTCCCCACAGCTTGCCCAGGCTGTTAGTGGAAAGACAGGAGGGGACAAGCTGTCAGATCAGCCTTCCCTGCTGATGGCTAGAATAGAGCAAGTGCCTCCCCTGCTCCTGTCCTGCTTCCCTAGAGCCCATGGAGCACAATGCTCTGCTCTCCCCTAGCCCAAAGATGCCCTGAGCATCTGGGACTTGTCCATCCTGAGTGGCTGTAGACTCCTTGCTCTGTGAATATGAAGTTGTGGAATGGTTGAGCCACTTGCCAGGGCTCCCCACCCCTGAGAACCAGGAAAAACATCTACCAGCTAGCAACTTGGGAGGGGAGGGTTTGCAGTCCCAGCGATTTAAAAAAGCCAAGCTGCTAAACAGTGATGTGCCCAGAATTGTGCTAAACATGACATTACCATAAATCCCTGTCAGATGGATGCTGAGAGTGAAGTACAGAGAGGTTAAGTAGTGTGCTGACAGCTTCACAGCTAGAGACAAAAAGAGACAAGTGCAGGTTGAAGTGTAGTTGAGGTCTTGCTGGTCCTGGTTTGAGGGAGAAAAGGGGTACTGGTCTGAGTGATGAGCAGTGCCAGCCTGTCTTCACAGGCTTGCTGTAGAGCCAGCATTAAAATTAATTATGGACAAGACAGGGGACAAAGTAGTCCCTGACAGTCGCCAGTAAAGAGCAGGTGGGACAGACACAGCATCCTGAGAGGCTTCATTTAGTCCCCAACACTTTGGGAAGTGGCAATCCACCTTCACCCTACTTTGGGGCCTCCCTGAAAGGCCACTGCCCTCTGCCCATTTTTTCATTTTTGGCAAGAGGTTGGGATGGGCCCAGAACCACTTGCCAACAGAACTGGAATGAAAAGGGATCTGCCTGAGAACAGGGACATGTGGCCTTTATTACCAAATGCTGCTGATTTTTCTCAGGAATCAGACTAGAAGCAACAAAGGGCAAATCTCTAGCCTTGGTGCTGAGCCTGCACAGGAGAATTTACACTTCAAACAGGAGTAGTTAGATTCCTGAGGGTAGTTATTTACAATCCAAAAGGCAAAATGTAGGGGTCTATTATGTAAATCTGGTTTCCCCAAGATGGTTGACAAGAAAAGGGCAGGAACTCTCCCTTTTCTAGGCACTACTTCTAATCACAGTGTTCTTATAGTTTACTTTATATCCAGGCCTGAGTTTGTCATCCATTACACCACCAGGGGCTATCTTCCAGGGGGTACTTATCCCTGCAGGTAGGGAGAGAGGGCAGGATGGCTTGTCACTCACCTGAGCCAGAGCCCAGCAGGGGTGCCAGCCCTGGTTGCCTCACACTCTTTTTACAGGAATAGAAACTGAAACAGGAAACTGAGGGACTTGGCTCCTCAGCTGAATGAATCCTCTCCTCTTAGCCACTTGGAGAGTCTCCAGGTGGTTCCACAGATGCAGAACTGGAGTAGGAATCCCGAGAATTTCTGGGTCCAAAGAGGCCATGGGGTTCGCTGCCAAGTACCTAGGCCTGGAGGTCCTGTGGATGAAGACATAGGTGGAGAACTTGGCTCTCTGAACAGGCAGGGGTGAGGTGGAGTGAGGGCTTTGAGAGCTGTGGGCCACCCTTTCTGCCCCAGGTCCCTAGGGACCCAGACAAGACTCCTGCCTGACTCAATTTTAATATTTTATTTTGAGACAGGGCCTCAATAAGTTGCTGAGACTGACTTTGAACCTGTGATCCTCCTCTCTCCCCCTCCCCCTCCCCATCTTGTTCATAGCCCAGTGGTGGAGCCAGAATTAGACAGGCAGTGAGTATAGACAGGTAAATCAAGTCAGGCAGGACTCCTGGAGGAGCCACTGAGATCCAGGCAGCGTGTTTCCTTTTTATTCTGTGTTTGCGTGGAGGGTGTATATTTCAACAATGGAGGAAGTAAGTTCAGAGTTGCAGGAGCATCAGGGCTCTTGGGAGGATGAGAGTGTGCTGCTTGGAGCCTATACTGTGCCCTGGTGTGTTTCCTTTTGAATTTTAATGAATTATTATTATAACATATGTTTGGCATTTGATATCTCTCTCATATATTTATTTATTTATTGGTATTGGAGATTGAACTCCAGTACTCCACCACTGAGGCACATCCTCAGCCATATTCTGTATTTTATTTAGACATAGCATCTGGACTGAATAGCCTGCCCTTGTGGAAGCTGGCTTTGAACTTGCTCTCCTCCTCCCTCAGCCCCCCCCCCAAACCTCAACCTCTATTATTACAGGTGTCCTCATGATGCCTGGCTACATTTGATCTTTTAAAGTGGAGCATTCCACTGGTGAGACAGAGCACTTGTCTAGTGTCAGTGTGCTGGTGTGAGCTTCCACACATTTCTTTCTTGGTCCCAAAGATTGAACCAGGGCGCTTAACTACTGAACCAAATCCCCAGCCGTTTTTATATTTTATTTTGAGACAGGGCCTCACTAAGTTGCTGAGGCTGACTTTGAACCTGTGATCCTCCTGTTTCATCTCCTCTCCCATCCTCCCCCTCCCCATCTTGTTAATAGTCCAGTGGTGAAGCCAGAATTAGACAGGCAGTCAGTATAGACAGGTAAATTGAGTCAGGTCATGTTGTAGGGACAGACGAGGCAAGGCACAGAAGATATCAAGAAAAGTTTTATTTGGCTATAGCCAGGTTCAGAGGGCACAGCTTTTGCTGTAATAAATTAATCCTCTGAACCCTGAGTTCAGGTAGTTTCAGAGTTTTATACCCAGCATAAAAGGGAAGGGGCTCAGAAGTTCACAGTCTGCAGAAGTTCTCATAAAAGCAGCTTTTTCTTTCACTGTTTTGGGCAAGTTAACCTGTCAAGGACAGCACCTGAGAAGGGGAGAGCTTTTTTCTCCCCTTTCTTTCCTCCTACTGCCAGCTGTTACCATGGAGCCCAATTGGTAATTTCTCTTATCTTAGAAATGTAGACATCTCTGTGAAGCCCAGCTCAAGGCCAGAGGCCTTGTTTGCACATTTCTACAAACTACCATACTGGATATGTTTGTGAAAAACTAGTAAGGGGTGCCCAGCATCTGGACTGCCGGTATCTTCTTGGCTTGTGGCCAAGTAAAACAGGGTGACACAAATACAGGAAGTTTATCTATATTGAACTCTTTTCCAGAAGCTCTTTTGCTGACAGTTCTAAAAGCCTGCATGATGAAGATTTCTGGAGAAGCCCAGTTAAAGTCTTTTCTCTGGAGAAAGGGATTGCCACTTCAATCAGATCAAGGAGGCCAACTTGAGTGAGTCCAGGAAATTGAAGACTGTCCCTGAAGGATTGAAATGTTAATTCTTTCAAAGTCCTTTTCCCATCTTTAAGAATAACCTGCCCCTGATGCAATCTGTTTCTAAAGTAACCTGTCCCAGAAACTGCCTCTCTCTATAGGGAGCTACAAGGTTGTTAATAATGTGTCCTGGGCTTCTCCATCCTGCCCTTTCCCTTTCAGTCCACCTGTTTCCCACCTTTAGACCATCCCACTGAGCATTCCTGGGTCTATTCCTGGGCCTAGTCACATAAACAGAAAAGAAAGGTATAAGAGAAAGAGAGCAGAAAAACAAAGGAAGCCTAGGACATATTAAAAAAAAAAAAAGCAGAACGCCTTGCTTTTTGGGATATCAGGATACCAGCTAGGGTTCCCTTCTTCCTCCTGGGAGAAGTCTAAGTCCTTTTTAAATAAACCCTGCTTTATATGCTTGCCTCCATGTGCTTCTCTAATGTGCAAACTTCTACATGTGTGGGAGCAGGGCTCGTCACTGATAACTGGTGGTATCGGGGGATGGGCAGAAGTGACCTTATGGTTCCAGTTATGATCTCCATCATCAGGAAAGCCAGGTGTCTTTGGGGAAATCAGCTGGCCACTTGTATTTTTTTTTTGGACTGCCTGTTGAGATTTACAGTCCCTGGGGGTTTTTTGTGTTGGAGAACACAGGAAGACAGGACCTGGCTTGAGGGTTTTGGTGTGCCTAGAGCTCTTGCTCCTTTCTCTGGTCCTGGCAGCCCTGCCCTTCTGCATATGGCAGCATTATTCTTAGGCTAGAAGTAGAACAGTAGGTCAGAGTCCAACAACCAGCCTTCCATCATGGGCCCCTCAGGAGCAGGTGTGTGTGTGCAGCTCCAGTACGAGCCCTAAAGCCCTCCCTCAGTCTATCTCTGGGGCCAGGGGAGATATCATTTCTGACTGGATTAGGTTTCCTAGAGCTGCCCATCCATCTGGCTCAGCTGGCATAGTGGGAGGGAGGCCCATAAAAATCTTGGGTTTATTGTTAAATGCTGTGTAAAAGGAAGTGGTCTGGGACTAGAGTGTGTGGCAGAAAATTTTCCAACTTTTTGGCTATGTGTTGTGTGGGCAGTTAGAGGCCTTGGTATAGGGTCTGAGTTCTCCACAGGGACTTGGTATCGGGTCTAAGTCCTGCAAGTGGTCTTGGTATAGGGTCTGAGTCCTGCATGTGGGCCTCCTTCAGCACATGTGCTTGAGGGTCTTCTTCCTCCAGCACTCTGGGTCCCAGGTCTAGATGGCCCCTGCCTTGCAGGGAGGAGATGCAGTAGTAAAAGGCTGGGAAAGGGAAGAGATCAGGGGTTAAGGGAGAAAACATCTAGAGCCCAGCAGCCCTGGGTCTTGAGCAGTCAGCTCAGAGATGGTTCTAGGTAGAAAACCAGGCTTGAAATGGCACTGTGTCATTGAGACCCAGATTTGACAATATAGATTTTTTGAAGGGTGAAGGTGTGCAATCTTGAGTGACTATGTGCATGCTATGTGGGTGACATATCTGGCCACACAAGGTTCTCCGTAGACCAGAATGGGTCCACAGATGTGGTAGTATTATGTCAAGGGAGGCAGGCCTCCACTGGGAGGTGCCTCAATTGGGGCTTCCTGCCCCTGAGGAAGAAGAAGGACTCTTCTGGTAGGGAAAAAAAAGGCAGATTAGAGCTGCAGAGTTTGGGGTCCTGTGGACATTTCCCCTGCCCTGCCCCTTTCTTTTCTTTTCCTCTCCTCTTCTCATCTCCTGCACCACCCCTTTCTCTTTCTTTCTTACTTGATACTGGTGATTGAACCCAGAGGTGCTCTATTATTAAGATATATCCCCACCACTTTAAATTTTTTTGAGACAGGACCTCACTAAGTGGCTGAGTCTGGCCTCATACTTGGAATCCTCCTGCCTCAGCCTCCTTTATTGCTTGGATTACAGGCACATGCACCTAGAAGCCTATCTCTTTCTTTCTGATTTTCTGTCCCTTTGAAGCTGGGGCTGATTCCCTGGTCACATCCTGCCTGGCTGGTAGCAGAAACCATACCAAGGCCTTGAGGGAGGTCAGGGCTAACCTCTGCAGTGGTCATACCAGTGTGGCCTTCTTGTGCTCCCCGCTTTTTCCTTATTTGACCTGTCCTTTATCTGCCTGTATAGATTCTGAGAACAATAACTCCTGGGTGACCCCATCTCTGGAGGAAGAGAGGGAATGCTGGCAAGTGCTGAAGGAAGACAGAGACCTGTGCTTCTCACCAGGCTCCAGTGATTGACAGGAAAATGCAGCTGAGCCCAGGTCTGAAGATGAGTCCTGGACCATCCAAAGAGTGAGTGAGCCATGCCCCCTCAACCTGTTGCTGCCCCTGCTCTGTGTTTCCCGGGTGGCTAAGCTGGGCTGGCTGAGTCACCCTCACTGCCGCCATGGTGCCTCACCCTCTGACTTTCCCCCTGAAAACTTACTGCATAGCAGTCTAGTTAGCCCAAGAAGTACCACTACATTGGCAGTGGTCTGGCTGCCCCCAGTGTCTGGCCCATCTCAACAGAAGTCTACGGGCTCCAGGCCCTGGGTATCCACTTTACTTTCCCAGCCCTAGACCACATATGTGTGTGTTTCAGGAGATATGGCTGGGCCAGGTGTGGGTCCTGTTCTCTCTGGGTCTCCTTATTGAGGTGCGGGGCTGGGTGCTCCTCTGCTGTGCTGCAAGGCACATATGTGGGTACATATGACAAATGCTCTTCCCCAGAGGTGAGGCCCCATTGACCTCTGGGAAGCATTAGACACCAGGAATTGTTGCTTGGTAAGGACCTCGTTGGAGCCCCCAGGCTTCTGGGAGGGATCTCCCTGCAGGTGTTCAGGAGCACTGAGGGTGCTCCCTAGCTCAGCTCTAGCTCACAGAAACCCAGAGTGCAGCACTTGCTCCCAGGCTTCCTCCTTGGCATGGAGGGGATCTTGGCTTTCTGTGCCTGCACTGGGGCTGGTTTGTGAGGTTCTTTTCAAGGTGTGCTCTGTGGTCCAGAATGTGACATAACATGCTGGAGCACTCTGGTCCATGCATGAATGTGTGTGGGTGCTATGCGTGGTGCCTGGGGTGGGTGTGTGGGTGTACATATGTGTTTGCTGGTGTATATGGTGTGCGTGAAGTGAATGTTGATTTGTGCATGTGTGTCAGGATGCAGGGCCTGTGGTGGGGAATAAGGTGTGTATGTGTGGTATACAGTTGTGTCCTTCCCTTGGAGTCAGCAGGGAAGGCTACCCAAACCTGGACCTTGGGGGATACTGAAGGCTTTGGTGAATCTTCAAGTGAGAATCACCACTGAGACATTCAGGGCATGGTGATTAAAAATGCTGCAGTGCTCAGCAGGATGAGGGTCTTTTTAAACCTTCATAGAGTAAGTTGAAGAATCTTTGTGTAAGAAAAAAAATGAGCAATAGCCAAGAAAACATAGCTGTGCACAATGGTGCATGCCTGTAATCCCAGTGACCAGGAGTCCAAGGCAGGAGGATCCAAAGTTCAAGATCAGCCTCAGCAGCTTAGTGAGAACCTGTCTCAAAAAAAAAAAAAAAGCATAAAGAAAGGACAGGGAAGATGAGTCCTGTGTGTGATCCCAACTTCACTTTTTAAGAAACTAGGAAAAGGTGAGGCAACTAAACCCAAAGGCAAAAAAGGAAGAAAATATTAATAGTAGAATAGAAATAAACAAAGGAGAGAATAGAAAAGCAATAGAGAAAAACCAATGAACCAAAAAGTTGATTCTTTGAAAAAACCAACAAAATCCATAAACTTTTAGACTAATTAAAAAAGAAAAGATGTAATATGAAAAGAACTCAACAGATTTAGGGTCCTGTTCTATCTCTTATATGGAAGCTAGAGAGGAAAAGCTGAAAGGAAGATGGGGGTGGACCTCATGACAATTGAAGGGAGATCAGTGGAAGAAAAGGAGGTGGGGGAGGTGATGAGGGGGGAGAGGAACTTCTGGGGAGAAATACTGGCCAAATGATATTATTACATTGTGTATTCCATGTATCAATATGTAACAACAAACACCATCCACCATCAGTGTGTGCAATTGTAAAACATCAGTGAGAAAAGGTGCAGGACTGGGGTTGTAGCTCAGTGGTGGAGCCCTTGCCTAGCACATGGGTTCCATCCTCAGCACCACATAAAAATAAATAAATAAATATATAAATAAATAAATGTATATATATATATATATATATATATATATATATATATATAAAGAAACTATAGAAATGAAGGTGGAGACATTACTGATGACTTTACACAAATAAAACTCAATTAGAGGTAATGTCATAGGGTTGGTATTTGGTCACCAAAAGCACTAGAAAAAAAGGAAAATTAGAAAAAAAATGAACTTCATCAAAATGAAGACTTTTTTCATTTAGAGGACAAGAAAAACTGAAAAGGCAGCCAATGGAATGGAGAAGTATTTGCAAGTCATGTAACAGATAAGTTTAGTATCCATGATATATAAAGAACTCATGACTCAACAACAAAAGTCCAACTTAAGTTTAGTATCCATGATATATAAAGAACTCATGACTCAACAACAAAAAGTCCAACTTAATTCTGAACAAAAGATTTGCCTGAAGCAGCCTTCCTTCCCCTTCCTTCCTTCTTCATACTGGGGATTGGACCTAGGGCTTCCCACATGCTACTTCAACACTGCCTCTGAGCAGCATTCCAGGCCTTATTATTTTATTTTGAGATGGTCTCACTAAGTCACCCAAGCTGACCTTCAACTTGTGATCCTCTTGCTTCAGCCTCCAGAACAGCTGCAATTACAGTTGTGCACTACCACACCTGGGTTGCCTAAGCTTTTCTCCAAAGAAGATGAACAAGTGTCCAACAAGCCTGTGAAAGGTATCAGCACGCATTAGTGATTGAGGGCAATGCAAAACCTCTTGACACACCACCTAACACACACTAGGATTGTTGTGATAAAAAGTGTCACAAGTGTTGGTGAGGTGAAGAATTTGGAGCTGTGGTTTCATGCTGGAGGGAATATGAAGTCCTGCAGCCACTGTGAAAAGCAGTGTGGCAGCTTATCAGAAAGTTAAATTCAGAATGGCCATATGACCCAGCAGTTCCAGTAAGTATGTGCCTAAGAGAAATAAGAATGGGTGTTCAAACAAATGCCTGTCTGCACATTTGGAGCAGCAGAGCCACAGCAATCCAGTGGCAGAGCAACCCAGGTATCCCTTGGTGGATAAACAAAAATGAACTAGTTAGGCTATGTACACTCATGGAATATCAGTCAGCCACAATAAAGAAGGAAGTGTACATGTCCAAACTGCAAGGAGGGTGGACCTCAGACATGCAGTGCTAAGAGAAGGAATTCGAGGTAAAAGGCACCAACTGTGTGATGCCTGTTATAGGAAACATTAAAACAAGCTCATCTGGAGAGAGTGATCAGTAGCTCAGAATTGTGGGGTGACTGTGAGGCAGAGACAGCATTGCTTTTGGGGTGATGAAGTGGGAGCCTAGAAAAGGTGGTGACTGATGACATTGTGAGTGGCCTAAAGGCCTCTGAGTTGTTAAGTTTCAAATGTTTGTTTGGGGCAGAGTTGTGCCTAGGTGTGGAGCATTTGCCAGTATGTGTGAGTCCCTGAGTTCTAGCCCCAACACCTCAAAACACTAGCAGAGTCACTCCAAAATGTCCATTTTTGTATGATTTTCACACTGTGTGTGGTATTGTCACAGGAGATTTATTTAAAACATGTTTTTGAAGGTGCAGAAGCTGCACCTGAAAGAAACTCGGAGCAAAGTGCACAAGTGAACACCATAGGTGTCTCTGGGCAACAGCTTCTTAGTCCCACAGTAAGCCTTCATCACACTTCACCTGAGCTGGTGTTGCTGTCTGGGAGAAAGTCTCTGAGCTAAGACTTGATGTTCCCAGGGGGTGGCCTGGACCTCAGAAGCCAGGATGGAGCCACAAACCACTCACCATGTTTGAGTTGCTTGTGGCCACTCGCCAACACTTGTGATTTTACACTTTTTATAACAGCCATCCTAGTGTGTGTTAGGTGGTATGTCAAGAGGTTTTGCATTGCCCTGAATCACCTATGCATGCTGATACCTTTCACAGGCTTTTTGGACACTTGTTCATCTTCTTTGGAGAAAAGCTTAGGCATCCCAGGTGTGGTGGTGCCCAATTGTAATTGCAGCTGCTCTGGGTGCCTGTACTGACCTGCTCCCTTTGGTACCTCTGTAGCTGCATTTGTTGGAAGCAGGGGCCCAGGTGTTCAGGTGTTCAGGTGGAGGCTTCAGGGGACCAGGACTTGATTTGCCTTCCTTGGGGACATACTGCCCTTCCTAGCAGAGCTGAACACATCCTTCCACTGGCCCAAGAGAGTGCTGTGGTTCACAGGGCCATGGGGAGGTGGCCAGCCTCCTCCTGGCCCTTTCTTCAGTGGCCACTGGATGCTGAATTGTGGGTTCCTGCTTTCTGGCTCTGCGTTCTTCCAGAGGCTCAGGGTTTTGTGCTTCTGGCAGTAAGGGAAAAGACCTAGCCGGGGCCTGAGCTGGTGGGGAGGGAGGTTCCAAGTGGCCCTAGGCCTACAGTGGCTTTCCTTCCTCAGAGTTTGCTGGCGTAATTTGACAGACACTGCCTGAGGCTGCCTGGTGGAGGCACACCTGGCCTCTGGAGGCTCTGGCGGCTGTGCCTGGCTGAACCTTGGGTGTCTGGACTGAACTGCTCCCTTTGGTGCTTCTGCAGCTGCATTTATTGGAAGCAGGGGCCCAGGTGTTCAGGTAGAGGCTCCAGGGGACCAGGACCTGATTTGCCCTCCTGGGAGACACTTCTGCCCTGCCCACCTGCACACTCCTGCTTGTTGGCCTCAGCCATCTTGAGCTCTGGGTTGCTGGTTACCCTGCTCCATGAGGTTTCCCTGACTGGGGCTGGATGAGGCGGGGCTCCAGGGTTTGTGGGTGACCCTGTGCTGTCTGAAGGAGTCATGTCTCAACAGGGAGTGGCCTAAGGACCTTCTGTAGATGCCACAGAGGATGTACCTGGTGAGCAGGTCACTGCCCAGTGCCTTCCCAGCAAGAGGAGAATGCAGGGGGCTGCTCTGTGCAAGGTCTTGGACATATTCACAGCAGACGAAGAGCAGGCAGTCTGTGTTTCTGCCTGCAGAGCCTCCTGCCAGCCCCTGCCAGCCAGTCTCCCTCATACCTCCACTGAGAGGGTGGAGCTGGGAACTGAGCCACTTGTGAGGTGGCTGCACCCACTTAGGTTTTGGTCTTTGTGGCAAGTAATTTGGGGGTGCCAGCTTTCTGTTCTGTGCTGCACATCCTACCTGCCCACGCTGACTCCCAGCTTTTATTTCTTGTGAAAATCTGCCCTTTGACATCCTCAGGCCACCCCTGGGTTCTACTCATAAGGCATACCCCAGGTACAGGTGTACTCAAGTTCTTCCCTTTTCCTGACAGTTTAACCCCAGGAGTGGGGACCCTGGGGCAGGTATGTATCTACCCCCAGCTTTTCTAGGTATCAGGGCCTCACCACATACAGCCAGGGCTCAGGATTTATAAACCAGTTGCCTTCAGTGGCTCATTGACATCTCCTCTGGAGCATCACAGCCCTTGGGGCCAGTGTCCCAGTGGCCTACTCCTCAAAGCCTGCATTCCTGGTTTTCAAGGTGGAAGCTTTGCCTGGGAGCTGCCTGAGCCTTCCAGGGCACAGGAGCAGCCTCTCTAATCCTGTGCACTCTTTATTCACCTTCTTGCCTGTATGCCGGTTTTCTTCCTTGTGACACATATGCTGCAGAGTGTCACATGGATAGCCCGTGAATGTTGTTGTATCCAAAAGTGAACTCGCAGTGACATTCCCAGCCACTCCACACAAGGCTCTCTGTCTGGCTTCTTGCTCCTTGGCTCCCTCACCTGCCATTCTTGGTTTCTTAATTCAATTCCACCCCTGATAAATAAGTTGCAGGGGTGACAGATGTAAGTGGTGCAGTAGAGCTAAGTTTTCTGAACTCAAGAAATTGGGGGGAAATTGGGAGGGAAATGTGGGGAAGGCTGTAGTAAACCTAAGAAGTAAGATTGATATCTCTCCTGTTTAGAGCAAAAGGAGAAAGAATCAGGACACTGCTGCTTTCTCAGAGCTGGGTTTCTTGGCTCCATCACCTTCCATTTCCCAGAGTCAGAATTTGCCTTCATGTACTTGGTCCCAGGACACAGCTGTGGCCCAAGGCCAAGTCCAGCAGACTGGTTCAGCTGGCCAGTGCAGGGGTGAAGCCACGGGAGATGTGGCTCAGAGAAGGCCAAACACCCCAGGACTACTTGAAAGAAAAGGATCTCCACATCTCCACACCCTTTGGGGACAGAGGCCTCCTAGGAGGTGTCTGGGTTATCAAACTCTACCTGTGAAACCCACCCTAAGCTTGAAGATTCTGCCTAGGGGCTTCCGCTGCCTCAGTCCAAAGAAGACTCTGAGTCTCAGAAAGAAGTACAGAGGGCCAGGCAGCACATGGGGGTCCCAGCCTCTGGGGTATCAGGGAATGGTGGCGGTTGGCACGGGATTGGCCTTAGCACCTTTGGTGTATTGTGTGGGTGAGACATTGCTTCCCTGTCTAAGAAGGCAGCTGGGGCTTGCTCCCTGAAAGGATAGGAAGGGACTGTTGATCCCACACTCAGCATTAAGGCCAATGCTGATCTTAAGCCTTTGGGGCAGAGCAGGCCTTCCATTTGTCTCTGTGGCTCAGACCCCATGAGTCTGGGGTCTTTATTCCCTTCAGGGATTTGATGCTATATCTGGGCCAGATAATCCAGTTAACAGAACTGGGAAAGAAATGAAACATAAGGCTCAGTCAGCAAATGAGCTGCCAGTAAGTCCCCCTGCTTCCAAGGAACACTGCCAGGTACAGGTTTCAAACATACAAACAAAAAACCCTAGAATACCTCTCAGATGTGCCCAGAATATGGCAGAGGTTGCTGTGTAGAGCATCTTAGAAGCAGTAAGTGGGGCAGAGGATGGAGCACAGTGAGATGAGTCCTTCCAACAAGCAGAGTCTGGCATCTTCCACCAGGAAAAGGAGGACAAGATCTCTTCTCAGTCTGCTTCTCACAGGGCAGCTTTCAATCAGGGCATTTCCACTTCTTTCCAAAAATAATCCCATCTGCTTTTTCAAACACTCCCATAGGTGTTTCTTCACCTAAATCAGGGGGTAAAGAAGAGGCATGAGCTACAGACTGAATTCCTTGGAGGCTAAAGAACCCTTGGGTAGGCGATCAAGGCCCTATGCAGGGGAGCTCAGGGGAGGGTCCCATCTCCCTCACCTTCCCTCCTTCCAGGCATGTTGAGGTTCTGGGGCAGCAGAGACACATTGATGCTCAGTCCCAAATCCTGCAGTGAGGTGGGTCCAGGAGTCCCTGGATGCTCATGAAAGCTCAAAGAGAGAACACCAGCTCTACCTCCAAGACACAGTGTGGCTGAAGGGGCAATGATGGGCTCCATCCATTTTATTCAACTCTGCCTAGCCCTGGAAAGAACTCAAGATCAGTGCTGTGAGTGGGCTCAGGGGTGCAATCAGGAGGAGGAACATGGTGGGTGGGTGGGAATTTTCAAGAGGTAGTACAAAAAAAGAAGGGATGGAAAGATCCCCTGCCTCCTCTGCACCTGCCCCAGTAGTCACAGGGTCTCCTTACCTCTAGTAGGTCAGGGGACCCTGCCCACTAACACCTGAACTGCTGGTGATTAGGGGAAGCCTGATACTTCTTAGTCTCTGAGGCCCAGGCTGTTCCAGGGCTCTTCTTAGCCTTTGTAAATCATAGGCACTCGGACAACAGAATAAAGCTGCTGGAACTAGGTAAAGAAGTTTTGGAGGCTGATGGAGTTCCAGGTCTGGAGGGCGCTGAATATTCAGCCCAGCATGATTTCAGCTGCTATCATCTTCCCCTTCACCACTTTCTTCTTCATCTTATTAGTAAAGAGGTTCTAGAATTTCTCCAGTGTTCCAGGAGGTTTCATGCAAATTATGCCATCATATTGATGCCAGTCTATGGGTGATAGCAAGAAAAATGCCACACTTAAGATCTCAAAACCCACCAGCCCAAGTCACCATCCCAGAAGACAGAAACACAGGGGAGCAGCCAGACACAGTGGCACATGTGAGGCTGAGGCAGGAGAACCACAGGTTGGAGGTCAGCCTTAGCAACTTAGAGACTCTGTCTAAAAAATAAACAGCAACAGGGGAGTTCAGTCAGATAATGAAAGGAAAAAAAAAACAAGAGGACTCTGGTAAACTGAGGTGATCAGAACTCACTCCATCAGCTACCATGGGCAGGGCACACCCCTGCAGAGAATAATCCCAGACAACCCAAAATGATGAGCTTAAAACCAAGTCTCTGCTTAGTCATGCAGTTTAGCAAGCCTGGTAAAGCTTTAAACATGATCAAACCCAGGTTAAATATTTATACCAAAACTACATCTCTCACTAACAACTGAGTTCTGTTCTGGTAAATGACTTCAGAGTACATACTGGGAACAGCAACACCCACCCCAAATAGGATGGTGTAGATTACTCGGCAGACATGAGCTATTAGCAGGTGCCCAGTACAGGGCAAGGGCTGAATTCAAGTCTTCTCTGAGGGCCAGCTGCCAAAGACACAATTATAGACCTAGAAAATCCAGTAATGTTAACTGTAAATAATTAGAAAACAAAAGTGGTTAGCCAAGCACCATGATGCATGGCTGAACTCCAGGTAATTTAGGAGGCTGAAGCGGGAGGATCAAAAGTTTGAGGGCAGCCTGGGCAACTTAGCAAAATCTAATTCAAAATGTAAAAATGAATGAAAGAGTTGGGGATATAGCTCAGGGGTAGAGCACTTGCCTAGTATGCAAAAGGCCCTGGGTTCCATCACCAGCACTGTCAAAGAAAGAAAGAAAGAGAGAAAGAAAGAAAGAAAAAGAGAGAGAAAGGAAGAAAGAAAGAAAGAAAGAAAGAAAGAAAGAAAGAAAGAAAGAAAGAAAGAAAGAGAGAAAGAAAGACATATAAGGTGGACAAAGACAGCTGAGCACAATTGCTTGTTATCCTATCAACTCCAGAGAATGAAGCAGGAAGACTGCAAGTTTGAGGCCAGTCTCAGCAATTTAAGAGGCCCTAAACTGTTTAGGGAGATCTTTCTTCTTTTTTTTTTCAAAGAGAGAGTGAGAGAGGAGAGAGAGAGAGAGAGAGAGAGAGAGAGAGAGAGAGAGAGAGAGAATTTTTAATATTTATCTTTAGTTCTCAGCAGACACAACATCTTTGTTGGTATGTGGTGCTGAGGATCGAACCCGGGCCGCACGCATGCCAGGCGAGCACGCTACCGCTTGAGCCACATCTCCAGCCCCTCCTTCTTAACATAAAAAAGTAAAAGGGGTTGGGGACATGGCTCAGTAGTAAAGCACCCCTGGGTTCAATCCCTGATACCAAAAAAAGCCCTATGTATAGAGAGACAAAAAAAGTAGCAGTAAGACTCCCGAGGTGCTGGACTCCCGAGGCTCAATGCAGGTGCTGTGCACACTGCTGTCACATTGGTTGGCCCTGCCACCCTAGTTCTACCCTATCCCCGCCAGGTGACAGTTAGCCAGGGTTCATATGCTGATTTGGGCATAGCATCCTCTGGAGCTTCTCCTGACTCCACTCCAGCCCCTCCCTCTGTGGCACTTGTCAGAGCAGAAACTCCATCTTTGCATGTGGAAATATATGATGAAGTCCAGTTTTGCCTCAAAGCTGAAGTCCTCAGAGTACACTAAATTTATGAAAATTACATGTACTGCCAGGTATCATGGTGCACATACAGCCACTCAAGAGGATGAGGCAGGAGAACATCTGGAGCCCAGGTGCTTCAGGTCATCCCAGAAAACACATTTTTAAATCCTAGGCCCTGGGGAGAGCTCAGGAGAGGGCTGGGTGCCCAGGCAGGCCAGGACAGCCAGTGTCTACAGAAAGGGCTGAGGCAGGAAGGTTGCTTTTACCCAAGAGCTTAAGGCTAGCCTGGATAACTTAGTGGAACCACATCTGGAAAAATAAATGAATAATATAAAATATATGTTCTCCTGGGAGGACCTTCCTCTTCAAGCTCAACATGCCTTAGCATTGGTGCCAAGGCCTGCCGCAGGTATCACCTAGGAAAGCTGCAGAACCCACAGGAATGCTATCCCTGTTGTCTCACCTGTGCTGGTAGCTCTTGAAGCACACTGCCCCTGCTGGGTTATCCATGGCCTTTAATGTGGTAGGGGAGACCTCTTCTGAGCTGCTGTGATTGGAGGATCAGGGTCTCTTCTGCTTCTGTTTGGGTTGAGCTTGGGTAACATCAGGTGGCCTTTCCTGAGCTCTTAGCAGCTGTGGGTTTCCTAAGTTTTAAACACCCAGGCAGTTTCCGTGCCCTCTGTGAAAGAAGGATGGTGATAAGGAAATCTACAAACAGCTGTACATGGGTTTGAGAAAAGAAAGAAGCATTTATTTCTGTGCCTGTGGGATATACACCAAGTGTTGTTCCTTTTAAAAAGTGGCTTTGCAGCTGAGCATGGTGGCACATGCGTATAATACCAGAGACTCAGGATGTTGAGGCAGGAGGATCACAGTTCAAGGACAATCTTGGAAACTTAGGGAGGCTATATCTCAAAATAAAAAAGATTGAGTATGTAGCTTAGTGGTAGAGTGTCACTGGGTTCAATCCCAGTTTTTTTTTTTTTTAAGTTTTCTTTGTGTTTAGTTCCACCTTCGCCAGATTGTCTGGTTCAAATCCTAGGCCCTGTGTGAATTCCTTTGCTGGAAACTGAGGGCCTCAATCCCTCAGCTGTGTAATGTAGGTGGATATGACTCCAGTGGGAGTCTGTAGGAATATGTAATGTCTTGTTGCACTGGGACCCATCCAAGTTCAGTTTCAGGGAACTTGTCCCACTTGCCACCCTGTGACTCCTGGTCTGGGATTTGGTCCAGGTGTGCCATATGTTACTTCTGCAGGGTATAAGTGGATTTCCCTTCTCTCCTAGGACATCAGACTGCAGGGTAGGTTGGACGCAGCCAACCACAGCTCACAGTAGGTCTTCGTTCCCTTCCAAGAGTACTTGGTCAACTTGTGCCAAAGGTGTATGGCTGTAAGGGTTGTTGACTGGCTGGGCATCATCTCTGTCCTGCACTACTGTATGCATCTGGTTCCTCCTAGAAAGAATTTTGTGAGCCAGCCTGAGAACATCTGGGATGCCCTCAAGGGAATTCCCTTCTCTCAGTTTCAGGAAAAATGCCTAAATGAGTAAGTTGTAAAGCTGCATTTATATAAGCACATCTTGGAATAATGATTCTTTATCATTTTGCCACTGAGCTAAATCCTCAGTCGTTTCTTAAATTTTTAATTTTTGACACGAGTCTTGCTAAGTTGTCTGGCCTGGCCTGAACTTGTGATCCTCCTGTCTCTGGATCAATGGGAATTGCAGGCTTGGCCACTGCACTGGGCATTCATTCTCTTATAACTGTGTTAATGTGTGTTCACTCACTTATGTGACAAACACTTAGCACCTCTGTGTGTACCAGGAAACAACTCTGAGTACTGCAAATTCTAGTTCATGGCTTCTGACTTTGCCTTTTAGCTGAAGTGGGGAGTGGTGAGTGAGTTTTTTGTAGGGCTCAAAGCAAGATCTTTCTTTTGCTGACCATAACGCTCAGGCCAGAGAACTGGCTGGAGGAAGCAGAAGACTTCCACACTCTCTGCTCACTGATTGTGAGAATGGTGCACTGTCCCGAGTGTGGGAGGCTCAGTCCTCCTGGGGTGTGGTTGTGTTGGTAGGCAAGAGTACAGAGAAAATTACCATGAGTTCACTGGGACCTGCAGTGTGGACAAGACACAGGCCATTCAGTGGAGAGAGAGACTAAGAACTGGAAAATTCACTGTTTTTGAGATTTGAATGCACAGAGCTTGCTGAAGGGTGAAGCAGGAGATGGGAGCCAGTTACTGTGGACACTCATATTCTGGCTTCTGCTAGGGGTACTGTGGCCCTACCATCAAAGGATGGAAAGTTTCTACGACCTGAGTCTCACTAAAGCTACAGCAAAGCCCTGGCTCCTCTCCATCATAACCCCTGTACTGAGAAGAAGCTGATGTATGGCCAGGGAGAAAATAGGGGGTAAAACCTATAAATGGCCTAAATGGGGGGATTCAGAAAGGGTGTTAAGAACAATTGTGAGGGGGTTAGGGTTTTGGCTCAGCATTAGAGTTATCTAGCACGTTCACGTGCACATGCGAGGCCCTGGATTTCATCCTCAGCACAACATAAAAATAAATAAATTAAATAAAGGTATTGTATCCAACTACAACTAAAAAGCAATTTTTTAAAAGAACAACTTTGAGGAATATTGTAGAGGACCTTCAGAAAAAGTGGACAATGTTACCAACAGATGGGGGATTTCAGAAGAACAGTGGAAATCAAGGGGTATTAAGAAAAGAACTGAGTGGGAAGATGACACCTGAAGTGGATATGGAGACTCTTAGTTATGGCTCAGTAACCTCCTGGAGACAGCAGGGGGAAGGGGCCAAAAACTGGAGAACTAGGAAATAGAAATGTCATGCTCACATAGAGAAGTTGCAGAGGGGAAAAGAGCAGAACAGAGCTTCTGAGGCCTGTGAGTGAAAACAAGGTGAGTAAAGAGGAGAAAGAGGCCAAAGGAAAAAAGAAGGATCATGCTTGAGTTTTCCAGCATGGAGAGCAGCACGCCATAGATCCTGCAGACTCCAGGAAGGAGAGGGGCAGGTCACTCACATCCAGCACAATCATGACTTCTGGGCACCAAAGAAAGATAGTCTTGAAGGCAGTTGGAGAAAAAGACTCACTGAATCCAGGGGACTGTGGAAAGGTTAATGGAGGAGGGAGAGATGGCATTTGTATAGGGTGCTAAGCCTTGCCATGGAGGTAGGCTCAGTCACATGCTGCAGATGCATGCTAAGGACGTTGAGCTAATGAACCAAAGCAGACCTCAAAATGGCAATTACCATGTGACTCCACCCAAGAGGTCCCTAGCATCTTCACACTCAGAAAAAGAGTAGTGTGGCTTGCCAGGGTTGGGGGAAGGGGAGTTAGTCTTTAATAGGACAGAGTTTCAGTTTTGCAAGATGAAAAGAGTCCTAAAATTTGGTTGTGTGACAATGTGATGTCATTGACATATTGTATATTCTGGAAAATTGTTGAAATGGTAAAATTCAGGTTGAGTTTACTACCATTAAAAAAAATAACTTTTAAACCAGTTAAAATAACTTTTAAACTCAGTGGTTGAGTGCACCTAGGTTCACTCCCCAATACAAAAAAAAATCATTGTAATAATAATTATGTCTAATGTAATTCTGGCATAATTTCCTGAAGTTAGCACTGTTGTATTTTGGGGATAAGGCCATTCTGTATAGTGGAGGTCATCCTGTGCACTGTAGGATGTTGAGCAGTGTGCCAGGCCCCCACCTGGAAGGTGCTGCTGGTCTTGCTTCCACCCCAGTTTTTAAAGGCATATGTGTCTCTGGGTATTGCAAGGCCCCTTTGGGTAGAAGGGGGGCTTAAATACCCCTGTCCCCATTGAGAACTGTACTACAGAAGGAGAAAGGGGACCCAGAGATGCAAAAATCTAAGCTAAATAAATGATGAACTGGAATACTAAGCAATATGCAAAAGCCACAAAAGGGCCAGGGCTGGGGTTGGGGCATAGCTACAGAGCACTTGTCTAGCTTGGCTGGGACCATAGGTTCCATCCCCAGCACAACAAAAAGGAAAAAAAAAGTCAAAGTAGGAGTCACAGAGGAATAGAGAACAAAGGTACCAAGTAGGACTAAACCCCAGGATGGAGAATAAAATCCACCCCCAAACCAAAATCCTGATAGGAGGAGTGGGCAGATCCATAGCTCTGTGGAGCTCTATGCCTCCTCTTCAGTGACTGATGGAACAAAAGGCAGGAGAATGAATATGGTACAGATGTTGTGGAGAAAGCTACAGACCAGCCAGTCCCAGGTGTCACCCAGGAAATTCAGCACCCCATATGGCAGGACACACACCCTTCTCAGGTGTGTCCATGGGCACATGTAGCAAGACGGCTGCATTCTGAACTGGACCACTCTCAGTAACCTGAAGGTGCTGCAGTCCAAGGGCACAGGTTAAAAACCACGCTTAGCAGGTGGCTCTCTGGAAAATCCTTACATGCCTGGATCTGTTAACAGCATGCTTCTAAATAAGATCATCTTGGAGTGAGGAAAGATTGTTCAAAGAAGACATAGAAAGCAAAACCTACACAAAAAAATTGTAGGGGGCTGGGCTGCACTTGGTGGCAGAGGTGTGCCTAGAATGGGTGAGGCCCTAGGTTGCCTCCCCAACATCACACACAAAAAAAAGATTTTTAAAATCAAATTTAAGTAAAAAATTAAAATAAATCTGAATTAAATGTGAAAACAACTTTGCACTCATTTCCACACACAGATAACTGTCATGTGTGGAGTTTCCTGTACCCTTACCCTCCCTGTCCACTGGGAGCCAGCTGCTATCATTACGGATAAAGGCAGTGAGCTCAGTTGTTCTCATCTCTTCTCTAGTTTTGGAATATTTTGACATGAAAGCCTAATAGAAATGATTTTTGTAAAAATTTATTTTAGAGATGCTGTGTAATCACTGAGAAAGTAAGGAAGACACTTGCATTTTCTAAAAATGCTGAATTACCTCAGTGCTGATCAGTGGGAAATCAAAGAGGATGAGAAGGATGACAAGCCATCTGAGCTCTAGATAAGGGGGGATATTGCCTTGCTGAAAACTTACAGTCAGACTACTTACTCATGGAAGATTAAGCAGGTTGAGGATGACATTCAACAACTTCTCAAGAAAATTAATGAGCTCACTAGTATTAAAGAATCTGACACTGGCCTGGCCCCACCAGCACTCTGGAACTTGGCTGCAGATAAGCAAACTCTCCAGAGCGAACAGCCTTTACAGGTTGCAAGGTGTTCAAAGATAATTAATGCTGATTCAGATGACCCAAAATTCATTATCAATATGAAACAGTTTGCCAAGTTCATGGTAGACCTCAGCAATCAGGTGGCACCTACTCACATTGAAGAAGGAATGAGAGTTGGTGTGGACAGAAATAAGTATCAAATCCACATTCCACTGCTTCCTAAAATTGACACAACAGTTACCATGATGCAAATGGAGAAAAAACCTGATGTCACTTACAGTGATGTTGGTGGTAGTAAGGAACAGAGAGGTTTGTTAACCTTGGCATTGAGCCTCCCAAGAGTGTGCTGCTGTTTGGTCCCCCAGGCATAGGCAAGACACTCTGTTCCAAGGCAGTTGCTAATAGGACTGTTGCTTGCTTCATTCGAGTTACTGGATCTGAACTTGTACAGAAATATGTTGCAGAGGGGGCTCGAATGGTTCATGAGCTTTTTGAAATGGCCAGCACAAAAAAAAAAGCCTGCCTTATCTTCTTTGATGAAATCGATGCCGTTGGGGGCTCGGTTTGATGTTGGTGCTGGAGGTGACAATGAAGTACAGAGAACAATGTTGAAACTGATTAATCAGCTGCATGTTTTTGATCCTTGAGGCAACATTAAAGTGCTTATGGCCACCAACAGATCTTATACTCTAGACCCAACACTGATGAGGCCAGGGATATTGGATACAGGATTGAATTTAGTTTACCTGATTCAGAGGTTCAGACTCACATCTTTAAGATTCATTCTCCTTCAATTAGTGTTGAAAGAGATATCAGATTTGAATTGTTAGCACGACAATGTCCAAATATCACTGGTGCTGAGATTAGAAGTGTCTGCACAAAAGCTGGTATGTTTGCAATCCGAGCATGGCAAAAAATTGCTACTGAGAAGGATTTCTTGGAAGCTGTAAATAAGTCATTAAGTCTTATGCCAAATTCAGTGCTACTCCTCGCTACATGACATACAACTGAGCCCCAAAGGCTTTCAAATAAAAACTTTAGTTAGAATCTTAAGCTTATAAAGACTTGTTAATACCAATAACACCTCACACACAAAAATAAATGGTTTAAAAATTGTAAAAAAAAATATTTATTTGATGCCAGGGATTGAAACCAGGGGTGCTCAACCACTGAGTCACATCTCTAGCCCCTTTTTAATTTTTTAAATTTTGAGACAGGGCCTCACTAAATTGCTGAGGGTAGCTTTGAACTTGCATTCCTTCTTCATCATCCTCCTGAGTTGCTGGGATAACAGGTGTGCCATACACTTGGCTATTTTGTTCAGTTTTCATTTGATTTGCTCTGTGTGTCTGTTTTCACAATGTATTGCTATCACCATTAAAATCTGAGCATTCTGGACCTTGCTTTTCCTTGTCTTGAGTCTGCTCAGTGCTCTCACTGCTGCCCTAGTCTCTGTCTTGATCTCTTCATTCAGAGCCAGTTTCTTAACTTCATGGAGAGCAGGAAGAAGTTGCTGTGTGTGGATGAGTATTTCTTTTGATCCTGGTTGAGTTTGCTGCCTCTGGTAAGCCTGGTTCCCTATACAGAAAACTCCACTGAGTACTTGAGTCTCATGCCTGCTCCAATCCTGGACTGTTTTCTAGAGACTCACTACAGGCTGCAACAGCTTCAGAAGATCTCAGAAGATCTCTTGGAGGTTTTGGTTGGGGGTTGGGTGTCAGGTTCTTGCTTAGCAAAAGCAAGTTACAAGCTGAACATTGAATGCTTGTGGGTCTTCTGTCTTGAAGGGCAGGTTGGGGAAAATGCTAAGAAATAATAAGGGAATTGCTGAAATAAGAAGTCATTATTTCTTAGGATTGAAGTTTGACTTCCCAGAGTTGATTCTGGTTTAGTAAATAGAGCTTACAAGAACAGTAGCTGTTTGTTATTTATGACTGTTAGATGGTGCTATGAACGTCACACATTTCATAGTTGCTATCTTTCCTTATTATGCTTTTTGAGGTAAAGAAAATGGTATAAGGACTTGGGAGTCAATTTAACAAAAGAGGTAAAAGATCTCTACAATGAAAATTACAGAACTCTAAAGAAAATAATTGAAGAAGACCTTCCTTAGAAGATGGAAAGATCTTCATGTTCCTGGATAGGCAGAATTAATATTGTCAAAAGTGCTATACAGATTCAGTGCAATTCCAATTAAAATCCCTAAGTCATTCCTCATAGAAATAAAAAAAGCAATCATGAAATTCGTTTGGAAAAATAAGAGACCCAGAATAGCCAAAGCAATCTTTAGTAAGAAGAGTGAAGCAGAATGCATTACAATACCAGACCTTAAACTATATTACAAAGACAAAGTAATAAAAACAGCATGATATTGGCACTGAAATAGACATATATACCAATGGTACAGAATACAAGAAACAGAGACAAATCCATGTAAATACAGTTATCTCATACTACACAAGTACCAAAAACATACATTGGAGAAAAGATAGCCTCTTCAATAAATGGTGCTAAGAAAACTGGAAATCCATTTGCAGCAAAATGAAACTAAACCCTACTATCTCTCACCACGCACAAAATTCAACTTAAAGTGGAACAAGGACCTAGGAATTAGACCAAAGACCCTGCACCTAATAGAGGAAAAAGTAGGCCCAAATCTTTATCATGTCAAATTAGGCCCTTACTTCCTTAACAAGACTCCTAAAGTACAAGAAATAAAATCAAGAATTAATAAATGGGATGGATTCAAACTAAAAAGCTTCTTCTCAGCAAAAGAAACAATGAGATGAAGAGAGAGCCTACATTTTGGGAGCAAATTTTTGCCACATACATGTCAGATAGAGCACTAATTTCCAGGATCTATAAAGAACTCAAAAAAACACCAAAAAAACTAACAGCCCAATCAATAAATGGGCTTAAGAGCTGAACAGACACTCCTCAGGAGATCTACACTGAATCAACAAATATATGAAAAAAATGTTCAACATCTACAGTAAGTAGAGAAATGCAAATCAAAACTAAGATTTCATCTCACTTCAGTCAGAATGGCAGTTATCAAGAATACAAACAACAATAAGTGTTGGCGAGAATGTGGGGGAAAGGTGCACTCATACATTGCTGGTGGTACTACAAATTGGTGTAACCAATCTGGAAAGCAGTATGGATTTCTTAGGAAACTTGGAATGGAACCACCATTTGACCCAAGTATCCCCCTTCTCAGTCTGAATCCAAATGACTTAAAATCAGCATTCTATAGTGACACAGCCACATCAATGTTTATAGCAGCTCAGTTCACAATAGCTCAAGTTAGATGGCCTTCAATAAATAAATGTATAAATAAACTATGGTATATATATATATATATACAATGGAATATTACTCAGCATTAAAAAAGAGTAAAAATATGGCTTTGCAGGTAAATGGATGGAGTTGGAGTATATAATGATAAGCAAAGTAAGCTAATCCCCCAAAACCAAAGGCTGAATGTTCTCTCTGATTAGTAGATGCTCATTAAAATCCCTAAGTCATTCCTCATAGAAATAAAAAAAGCAATCATGAAATTCGTTTGGAAAAATAAGAGACCCAGAATAGCCAAAGCAATCTTTATTTATAATGTGGGGGGGCATAAGAAAAATGGAAGAATTTTGATTGGGCAAAAGGGGGGAGGGGAGGAGGTCTGGGGGTAGGAAAGATGGTGGAATGAGATAGACATCATTACTTTAGGTACATGTATGACTGCACATGGTGCAATGCTACATCAGGTATAACCAGAGAAATGAAAAGTTGTGCTGCAATTGTATACAATGAATCAAAATGCATTCTGTTGTCATATATACCTAATTATAATTAATTAATTAATTATTAATTTTTTTAAAAAAAGAAAATAGTGTAAGGGCTAGGATGTAGCTCAGTGGCAGAGCACTTAACTTGCATAAGCAAAGCCCTGAGTTTAATCCCCAGTTTCAAAAAAGAAAAGAACCCCAACCAAAAAATAAAAAAGGAAAAAAGAGAAAGAAAATGGTTTAAATTTACAGCATGCATTTAACTGGTGTAAAATGAAAATTGGCCCTTAAGCCCTTGAGGCTTTTGTACAGGGAGAATAGGATGAGTCTCTGTGCCCTTCTCCCTTCTTGGCTCGGCAGCTGTTTCCTGGTTGAGCCTTTCATATTTCTTTTTCTCTTTCCTTCCCTAGCATGTTGGGAACATTTTCAAAATGCTGATGCACCTTGTGGACATCTATCAGGATGTGTAAGTAGAACAGCTGGTGCATCCCCCCTGTGCAGGCTCCTATGTGGTGTGGGCTGCCTCCTGTAAAAATAGGAGGTTGGTACACCAGCAAGTGCCCCAGTGTCCTCTGCTGTTGCCAATCCAGAATCCAGACATCTAGCGTTTTTCTTATTTCTGTGGATGTAGCTTGCCTAGCATGTGTAAGGCCTGAGTTCAATACCGAGAACTAAAAAAAAAAAAAAAAAAAAAAAGCAAATCACAGCTCTTAGGTGCTGAGATTTTGCTTCATTCCCACCCAACTTTTTGGCCTTTGTGTTTTCACATATTTTTAAATGACCATTGTCACAGAGAAAATGTATGTGTTCTGCATTTGTTTAACACTTAGTTCTATGGTTTTTCTAAGTTGAGTCAGTTTGAAACAAAAAATCAAAGATGGCCTTGCAAAATCTTTTACTCCTGCACCTATGCAAGACCTTTGCCATAATCAGCACATAAAACGCAGAAAAGGGGCCTGGGTGTTCCTGGAACCTCTCAGCATTGCTGGTCTGCCTCCTCCAAGCTCCTGGGGTGTACAGACATGGTTCATGGCTCAGGGTCTCCCAGCATGGCTAGCCCATGTGACTTTGCAGGGTCCTTTTTCATATCAACAGAAAGTCAGTCAGTAAATGCAAAACCTGTTCACATCAGGTGGAAGAAATTCCACACACAGTACACACTCTTTTCCTAGCACCCTCCCTCCCTCACTCCTGTATCTCTCTGATTTTTTTCTTGTTATATTTTAATGATTAGAAATGTCCATCCCTTGCTATTATTGAATAAGGGAAGGTATTTGCAAATATTTTAACTTGCTTTTTATAGAGCTCCAACTGCTGAGCTAAAAAAAAAGGACTATGTTCTCTTTTTTTAATTTTAATTTTTATTTTTTATTGGTTGTTCAAAACATTACAAAGCTTTTCACATATCATATTTCATACATTAGATTCAAGTGGATTATGAACTCCCATTTTTACCCCAAACACAGATTGCAGAATCACATCAGTTAGACATCCACATTTTTACATAATGCCATATTAGTAACTGTTGTATTCTTCTGCCTTTCTTATCCTCTACTATTCCCCCTCCCCTACCCTCCCATCTTCTCTCTCTACCCCATCAACTGCAATTCATTTCTCTATTTCTCTCCTTGTTTTTTTCCCATTCCCCTTACAACCTCTTATATGTAATTTTGTATAACAATGAGGGTCTCCTTCCATTTCCATGCAATTTCCCTTTTCTCTCCCTTTCCCTCCCACCTCATGTCTCTGTTTAATGTTAATCTTTTCCTCTTGCTCTTCCTCCCTGCTCGGTTCTTAGTCGCTCTCATCATATCAAAGAAGACATTTGGCATTTAATTTACGGATTGGCTAGCATAATCTGCTCTAATGCCATGAATTTCCCTGAAAATTCCATGATTTTGTCATTTTTAGTGCTGTGTAATACTCCATTGTGTATAAATGCCACATTTTTTTTATCCATTCATCTATTGAAGGGCATCTGGGTTGGTTCCACAATCTAGCTATTGTAAATTGTGCTGCTATGAACATCGATGTGGCAGTATCCCTGTAGCAAGCTCTTTTAAGGTCTTCAGGGAATAGTCCAAGAATGGCAATAGCTGGCTCAAATGGTGGTTTCATTCTCAGCTTTCCCAGGAATCTCCATACTGTTTTCCAAATTGATTGCATCAATTTACAGTCCCACCAGCAATGTACAAGAGTACCCTTTTCCCCACATCCTCACCATCACTTATTGTTGTTTGACTTCATAATGGCTGCCATTCTTACTGGAGTGAGATGGTATCTTAGGGTGGTTTTGATTTGCATTTCTCTGACTGTTAGAGATGGTGAGCATTTTTTCAAGTACTTGTTGATTGATTGTATGTCCTCCTCTGAGAAGTGTCTGTTCAGGTCTTTGGCCCATTTGTTGATTGGGTTATTTGTTATCTTATTGTCTAATTTTTTGAGTTCTTTGTATACTCTGTATATTAGGGCTCTATCTGAAGTGTGAGGAGTAAAAATTTGTTCCCATGATGTAGGCCCCCTATTTACCTCTCTTATTGTTTCTCTTGCTGAGAAAAAACTTTTCAGTTTAAGAAAGTCCCATTTAAATAAGACATAATCATATATGATTTTAGGTTTTACTATTTGTTCCTATACACTCTTAAAATAGTGGTATATGTATCTTTACCCTGAGGTTACTTGAGTTGACTAGTTTGGTGGAGATCATAGTGGTATATAATAATTCTAGAACTGATTGGAAAGTTCTAGAATTCTGTAATTTAATGTAAAAATTTAATCCATAAAAATAGGAAAAGAAGAACTTAAATTATCACTATTTGTGGACGACATGATTCTATACCTAGAAGACCCAAAAGGGTCTACAAAGAAACTACCAGAACTAATAAATGAATTCAGCAAAGTGGCAGGATATAAAATCAACACGCATAAATCAAAGACATTTCTGTATATCAGCGACAAAACTTCTGAAATGAAAATGAGGAAAAACACCCCATTCACAATATCCTCAAAAAAATAAAATACTTGGGAATCAACCTAACAAAAGAGGTGAAAGACTTATTCAATGAAAACTACAGAACCCTAAAGAGAAATTGAAGAAGATCTTAGAAGATGGAAAAATATACCCTGTTCATGAATAGGCAGAACTAACATGATCAAAATGGCGATATTACCCAAAGTTCTCTATAGGTTTAATGCAATGCCAATCAAAATCCCAATGGCATTTCTTGTAGCAATAGATAAAGCAATCATGAAATTCATATGGAAAAATAAAAGACCCAGAATAGCAAAAGCAATTCTAAGCAGGAAGTGTGAATTAGGCGCCATAGGGATATCAGATTTCAAACTATATTACAGAGCAATAGTAACAAAAACAGCATGGTACTGGTACCAAAACAGGCGGGTGGACCAATGGTACAGAATAGAGGACACAGAGACCAATCCACAAAATTACAACTACCTTATATTAGGCAAAGGTGCTAAAAGCATGCAATGGAGAAAGTATAGCATCTTCAACAAATGGTGCTGGGAAAACTGGAAATCTATATGCAACAAAATGAAACTGAATCCCTTTCTCTCGCCATGTACAAAAGTTAACTCAAAATGCATCAAGGAGCTAGGGATCAAACCAGAAACTCTGCATCTGATAGAAGAAAAAGTTGGATCTAACCTCCATCTTGTGGGGTCGGGCTCCAAATTACTTAATAGGACACCTATAGCACAAGAGTTAAAATCAAGAATCAACAAATGAGACTTACTTAAACTAAAAAGTTTTTTCTCAGCAAGAGAAACAATAAGAGAGGTAAATAGGGAGCCTACTTCATAGGAACAATTTTTACTCCTCACACTTCAGATAGAGCCCTAATATACAGAGTATACAAAGAACTCAAAAAATTAAACAATAAGAAAACAAATAACCCAATCAACAAATGGGCCAAGGACCTGAACAGACACTTCTCAGAGAAGGATATACAATTAATCAACAAATACACGAAAAAATGCTCACCATCTCTAGCAGTCAGAGAAATGCAAATTAAAACCACTCTAAGATGCCATCTCACTCCAGTAAGAATGGCAGCCATTATGAAGTCAAACAACAACAAGTGATGGTGAGGATGTGGGGAAAAGGGTACTCTTGTACATTGCTGGTGGGACTGAAAATTGATGCAGCCAATTTGGAAAGCAGTATGGAGATTCCTTGGAAAGCTGTGAATGGAACCACCATTTGACGCAGCTATTCCATTTCTTGGACTGTTCCCCAAAGACCTAAAAAGAGCATACTATAGGGATACAGCTACATCACTGTTCATAGCAGCACCATTCACAATAGCTAGATTGTGGAACCAACCTAGATGCCTCTCAATAGATGAATGGATAAAAAGAATGTGGCATTTGTACACAATGTAATATTACTCAGCACTAAAAAATAACAAAATCATAGCATTTTCAGGGAAATGGATGGCATTAGAGCAGATTATGCTAAGTGAAGTTAGCCAATCCCTAAAAAACAAATGCAAAATGTCTTCTTTGATATAAGGAGAGTGACTCAAAACAGAGCAGAGAGGAAGAGCATGAGAAGAAGATTACCATTAAGCAGGGATGAGAGGTGGGAGGGAATGGGAGAGAGAAGAGGAATTGCATGGAAATGGAAGGAGACCCTCACTGTTATACAAAATTACATACAAGAGGATGTTAGGGGAAAGGAAAAAAAAGAGAGAGAAATGAATTACAGTTGATGGGGTAGAGAGAAGGGGATAGGAAAGGCAGCAGAATACTATAGACACTAGTATGGAAGGATGTATAAATGTGGATGTATAACCAACGTGATCCTGCAACCTGTTCATGTGGTAAAAATAAGAATTCATAACCCACTTGAATCACATGTATGAAATATGATATGTCAAGATCATTGTAATGTTTGAGCAACCAATAAAAAGAGAAAATCCATCAAAAAAGGGACTGTGGGGCTGGGATTGTGGCTCATTGGTAGAGCTCTCGCCTAGCACATGTGAGGCACTGGTTTGATCCTCTGCACTGCATAAAAATTAATAAAATAAAGGTATTGTGTCAAAAAAAGAGATAACATTAAAAGAGCAGAAATATAACTCTTAAGGTTTAGAGCCAAAATTTACAATACACATATCCAACCAAAGTCTTATATCCAGACTATGTAATTAACTCCAAAAAGTCAATAAGAAATAGAAAACTGCTCTATAGAAAGTGGCAAAGGACTTAAGTAGACACTTCACAAAGGAAATGAACAAGTGGATTATAAAAATAATTGAAATCTTATTTGTCACAAAGTTAACTCACAATGCTACACCACTATTCATCCAAAAGAATAAATATTTTTCAAAACAGATAACACCAAGTGTTGTTGAAGATAAAGGTGTGACTGTAATTCTCATATAATATAAATGAGAATATAAATCAATATAAATAATTGGCAATATTTATTACAATCAAGCATATACATACCCTATAATCTAGCCATATCACCTCTAGTTATATAGCCAACAGAAGTATTTGTCTATATTCACTAACAAGCATGCAGGGACTTTAAAGACATTTTTCATAATAGCTAAACACTGTACATTAGCCAAATTAGTTTGGACCAATATGTTATGAACTATTCATACATTAATAACAGTGATAGATGTGCATGAACCAAAAAATGAAATGGATGAATGCTCCAAATTTTTTTGAGAAAATAAGAATACAGAAAATATATAATCTCTTCTGTACAGAGATGAAAACGAGGAAGATTAATTGACAGTGGCAGAGGTCAGAATAGTACTTAGTCTACTGTGGGCATTATCTTCACTGGAATGGTGGGAAGGACTATGAGAAGCTGAAAGTTCCTGTTTCTTGATCTGATGCTTGTTATATAACTTGGTCATCATTAAGCAATCACTTATATATTTTCACTTGTGTAGTTTTGTAATTATTATAATACATTTGAATTAAAAATATAACGTAAATGTCAGGAAACAATCTATGTACTGAGTGTAAAGATTCACAATGCATTGTTTGTTAAAAATTGTATACAATGAATAAAATATACTATCTTTGTAAGAAAGGGAAGAAGGATTTTGTATTTGCACTCTTATTTTTAATAAAGAAACATGGAAGGAAAGAAGGAGGTAAGAAAGGGGTAAGAAAGGGAGAGAAGGAAGGGAGTTAGTTTACTTGTAAACTTAAATTTATTTATTTTTAAATAGTTTTTGAATTGTTGATGGAAATTTATTTTATTTATTAATTTATTTATATGTGGTTCTGACAATTAAACCCATTGCCTCACATGTGAGGCAAGTGCTCTACCATTGAGCTACAACCTCAGCCTGAACTGAATTTAGATGACAATTTTCAGCTGTCACAATTAACACCAGTTTTAGGGGGGCTCCTACATTATTTTCTGGGTTAAAATTATAAATCTAAATTCATCATGGTTCTTCTCTTGCTAATAATCCTTTATGCCTTATAATGTCACAAAGTGAAAATTTCAAAAAAATCCTTTCTTAATTGTTTCCCCCCCCCAAACAAAAAAGCAAAAAGTACTATGCAGTAGATTATTATCTCATATTGTAGACACACTAAACATTCTATGGAGTAAAAAGACATTCCAGTGTTATAAAATGTTAATTGAGCTCTGTCTTTTTTAAGGAAAACTTGGAGATAAGGAAAGCTGTCTTCAATTCACTACATCCTGATTTTCTCAAAGGCCAATTCAAATGGCATAAACAAAAGGAGAGAAAGCAAACCATTCTGCTGCAAATCTTTATGAACTGTGTCAAACTGCATAACTGGCAATTTTCTTGACCAGAAGGAAATAATTTTGCAGTCCTTTTCAGAACAGATTTTTTTCTCTCTTAGTAGTTGTTAGCATAGTTCTTCACTGTGCAATGCTTAAAGGTAAATGTAGTGACATTATTTTATATTCTTCATCAGTTTATTTCCCTTGGAAGAACTCAGAATCTACTATGGTTTATTATCTTTTACAGAGATTCAAACTTTTGGATTCAACTTATTCAACAGATACCAAAATAAATCAGGTACTAAATGTTATCTTTCTTATCTATCTATCTATCTATTGGATCATCATATTAGTAACTATTTTAAAAGATAATTAACATGCATTCATAATGATGCTGGTGAAAATAATCATCTTTTTTTTACAATAATAAGTTTTTTTTAACTCTTAACAAATTTTTAACAAAGTTTTATTTAAACACATCGCTATCAAAGGGCTAGTACATGTCACATCTTTCAATAGAAGAGTAACTATAGATACCTCACTTGTGTACTTAGGAGACAGATGGTCACTGTGATACTGTTGTACTATAGATCTTCACAATAATTGATGCATAGAGTCCCTCCTCTCTGGAAATGCTTTCTTTACTTGGATGCCAAGAGTCATGATCTTTGTTTTTCTTCTCTACCACTGGCCTCGTCTCATTTGCCTTTCAAATTTTCTTTTATAGCTTCTAAATTTTCTCTGTCTGCCCTAGGTGATCTCATCCACTCTCATGATTTTACATACTACTTAAATACTCCTAAATTCCAAAGATATATCTAAAATTAGTACTCCCTTCTGACTGCTAGACTCTGACATCATTGATATATTTATGTAGATAAATAATGGAAACTTACACCAAATTGATCCACTTTTTATATCTCAATTTCCACCATCTTGGTTCAAACTGTCACTGTCTTTCGCCTGCTTTTTGGCATTGGCTTTACAACTGGTTTCTTCATTATGCTATGTCAAACTTCATCTCTTACTGCATTTGGTCACTCTAAGACTGCTATACTTTTCTCCTTATTTTCTTTGAAAACACCTTATTTATTCTTTCTTCTGTTCTCTAGTCATTAGTCAACCCACTCTTTCATAGCTCCTGGTACTCTCACTCTATTTTTTCAAGCTTTACTCTATTTTAATTGCCAAGGTATTATACATAAGCTAACACTCCTAATTTCCCTGTTTCACTTTTGATATTCTACAATATTTACTTACTGTGCTAATTGTTTATTTCTATAGAATGAATACAACCTCCGCAGGGACAGTAATTTTTGTCTGTTTTTACCATCTTGTTCCCAGAATATGCTTGACAGATAGTATTTAAATAAATAGTTGTTTAATTGTTGATTGAAGAAAATATTTTTTTTCTGCTGAGATTGAAGCCAAAATAAGTCACACAATATTGAAGTGAAGTTATTTACTTATAAAGATTCTTATTTAATTTTTAGCTACTACTTTTTTGTCATAGGAAGAATATTGTGTGGTACAGTGGCATGATAAGATAATAAGTAAGAGACAACCATTTTATTTTAGTTCTAAACAGAATGTTTAGAATTTTAAATTTTCTTTATTTAAATGTGAGTCTAAAGCATTATTTTGGAACTCCATTAATATGTACAATTTTTATTTCAGTATTTTGAGACTAAATTCAGCGCCTCACACATGCTAGGGAAGTACTCTACCACTGAGCCAGTCTGAATATGTTCAATCTGTATAATATTATGACAGTTATGAAAATAAATATACAAATAAAGAAAAAAGAATACACACATATCTTTCATAGTACTTTTGTCACAAAACAACTGGTATTCACTCATTCTGTGTCTGTATATACACAATATATATTTTACATCTTCATAACAAATTCACTTTATACAGGTGGAGAATCATAATTTGGATGCAATAAGTTATATCTGTATCATAATCAATTCAAAATATATTAATTTAGTAAGAACCTATTTTCACCATTGTGCTGAAATATATCAAAGTTGTTTCTGATTATTTCTGCAAACATTTTAAATTTTAAACCATTGAATTGAACTCACAAATTGATCATATGTCCACTATGTTACCTTCTAGAAAATAAATTTCTAGAGTAAGATCCAGCGAGGAGCCCAAGCGCGAGCGCGCAGCCGGAGAGCTCGAGCCGCCTCCGCTGCGAGACGTCCCCTCGGCCACAGCCTCCTGCGCCGCGAGATCCGCACCGGCCTCCCTGAGAGCGAGCCCGGCCGTCGCGACCACTAGCCGCGCCAACCGCCGACCAATCGCCACCGAGGTGCCCGAGTGAGAGCAGAGGAGGCGGCATGAGCGAGGCGGGCGAGGCCACCAGCACCACCACCACCACCCTCCCGCAGGCTCCAGCGGAGGCAGCCGCCGCGGCGCCCCAGGACCTCGCGCCCAAGAGCCCTGTGGACAGCGGTGCGCCCCAGGCCGTGGCTCCCGCGCCCGCCCCCCTCGTCGCAGGAAACCCCGGTGGGGACGCGGCCCCGGCAGCCACGGGCACCGCGGCCCCCGCCCCTTCAGCCACCGCTGGCAGCGAAGACGCAGAGAAAAAAGTTCTCGCCACCAAAGTCCTTGGCACTGTCAAATGGTTCAACGTCAGAAATGGATATGGATTTATAAATCGAAATGACACCAAAGAAGATGTATTTGTACATCAGACTGCCATCAAGAAGAATAACCCACGGAAATATCTGCGTAGTGTAGGAGATGGAGAAACTGTAGAGTTTGATGTGGTTGAAGGAGAAAAGGGTGCTGAAGCAGCCAATGTGACTGGCCCAGATGGAGTTCCTGTGGAAGGGAGTCTATGTGCTGCTGATCGCCGCCGTTATAGACGTGGCTACTAAGGCAGACGCCGTGGACCTCCCCGTAATTACGCTGGGGAGGAGGAGGAGAAAGGGAGCGGCAGCAGTGAAGGATTTGACCCCCCTGCCACTGACGGGCAGTTCTCTGGGGCCCGGAGTCAGCTGCACCGCCCCCAGTATCACCCTCAGTACTGGCAGCGGCGGTTCCCGCCTTACTACGTGGGACAGACCTTTGACCGTCCCAACAGAATGCAGGCTGGTGAGATTGGAGAGATGAAGGATGGAGTCCCCGAGGGAGCACAGCTTCCGGGACCAGTTCATAGAAATCCAACTTATCGCCCAAGGTGCTGTAGGGGACCTCCTCGCCCACGACCTGCCCCAGCTGTTGGAGAGGCTGAAGATAAAGAGAATCAACAAGCAGCCAATGGTCCAAACCAGCCATCTGCTCGCCGTGGATACCGGCGTCGCTATAACTATCGGTGTCGCCCCCGTCCTCCAAATGCTCCTTCACAAGACGGCAAAGAGACCAAGGCAGGTGAAGCACCAACTGAGAATCCTGCTCCAGCCACCGAGCAGAGCAGTGCTGAGTGACACCCAGCTCCCCAGGCACCTTCACCATCAGCAGGGTGACCTAAAGAATTAATGACCATTCAAAAGTAAAGCAAAAAGCACACCCACGACCTTACCAACACCAAAGAAACATCTAAGCAATAAAGTGGAAGACTAACCAAGATTTGGACATTAGAATGTTTACTGTTATTCTTTGAGAAACTAACAACTGCGAAATGAAAATGTCAGCATATTTTTCCAGCAAGCTGCCATTCCGGGAATGTCTGCACAGAGTACGAGAGAGCAACCTCCCCAGTTTCAGCAACCACTAGGTTTATATTTTTTTTCCTGGTTTTTACTGTTTTGGTAATATGAATTGAAAGAAAAAATATTAATACCACATGGGGAGAACCCCAACCAAAGAAATCTTAAATATATAGTAAATGCTTTTTTTTTTCTTTTCCTTTTTTGTTCATTTTGGATGCTGGTGCTAAACTTACAAGTGTCATGATTTAAAAAGAAAGTTTATGCCCTTCTTATTTATTTCTAGGATGAGGGGAGGATAACATTTTTGCTTTCTTATGTCACTCTCTTTGAAAATGTGCATATGAATTCCTCAAAAATAAAATTTTTACCCTTCAAAGGAAAAAATAAAGAAAATGAATTTCTAAAACTTTCAATTGACTCCAGGAAATTAATGAAAAAATCATATATGCAATGAAATTATCTGAACAGAATCTATTATTTGTCATGAGATGAAATTTATGAATAATCTGCATCATTTATTTGTTTAGGATTATTTTGTTAATGAAACTAATTTATCTATTCATTCACTTTTACTTATTATATATGGACAAGTAAACAGCTCATAGAACATAAGTGAAATGATCTCAGTCAGTCATTAGATCCAAATGCACAGTAATACTTGACAGATGATAGGTAAACATAGCTTTAGAAGATTTATTTATGCACTGTATCCTTCATTTAGGATTACTGTGTATTATTGATGTTAGCACATTTTTAAAAAATCTTTGAAACTTCTCCAAAGAAGCAAAGAGAACACTACCAAGTATTGTCAAAAATTCCCTTTATAAGCTATCTAGAGATTAATCAAAGATTTTCAGCTACCCAAGGAGCACTACTCAAGAAAACGAAACAAACAAAAAACTTAATAACCTACATAAGAACAAAGATCTCTGCTGTTATCTTAATATGTCCTAATCCATGGACAAACTACCAAGCTCTACAATAGTCTTGAAGACCAACAGCCCATAATTGTTGTAAGAATAGTATTCTGCCAATCATTGAATGAAACAGAAAAAGGAAGAAAACTTTAAAAGTCCTGGAACCAAAAAACATCATCACTTGAGTTAACCAGTGTTTCCTTGGAAAACTTCACTTTGCAAGGCTATTTTAGTTGACCTTGCTCTGAGCTCACCAGTGCAAATACCATTTACCCTAAGAGCATATATCAAAACAATTTAAAGATTTTTTTAAATGTGGGTAAATTTGCAAGAATCAGTAGGTTACAAGGCTTAAAGAGGAAAAGGGGGCTTTGAAAAGCTTTAACATTATCCTCTCCAGAAGGCCACACACTTATGGAGGACTATAAAATATTGAGGACTGTGAGTATACTCTAGAAAGACAGAGAAGTCCCTAAACTTTCACATATGAGAAACTTGAGATGGCACAAAAAGGAAGCAAAGGCTAAGGCAGACTTGAAAACTGCCTGGCTGAGTGTTAAGGGCATGCTCCAACAGGTACAAACAAGCTCCTTGGAAAAGTTGAAGGCACTTATTGGTTCTAGGCATTTAAGGACTCTATTCAATCATTAGATCACCATTAAGCTAACTGAACAGAGGAAATTTCTTTTTTTCCTTCTTCCTTCATTGTTTCATTCTTTGTTCTTTTTTTGGGGGGGGAGGGAGTACCAGGGATTAAACTCAGGGGCATTTGACCATTGTGCCACATTGCCAGCCCTAGTTTGTATTTGTTTTTTGTTTTTGTTTTTGTTGTTTTTTTTTTTTTTTTTTTTTTTTTTTTTTTTTTTTTTTTTTTTTTTCCTAGAGGCAGGGTCTCACTGAGTTGCTTAGATCCTCACTTTTGCTGAGGCTGGCTTTGAACTCAAAATCCTATTGAGCTTCTGGGATTATAGGCATTTACCACCAAGTCCAGGATTGAACCCAGGAGAATTTAACCACTGAGCCTCATCCCCAGCTCCCCACCTGCTTTTTTAAATTTTTAAATTTTTGACACAGGGTCAAATTCTTGCTAAGTTGCTTAAGATCTCACTAAATTTCTGAGGCTGGATTTGAACTTGCAATCCTCTTGCCTCAGTCTCCTGAGCTGCTGGGATTACAGGTGTGTGCCACTGTGCCAGGCACAGAGACAATTCAGTAAAATATATTACCTAAATATTATTCAGAGGGAAAATGAAGCACCTTAATGCAGAAAAAGCACTTTACAAAATCTAACACTCTTTCATAAAAAAAAATCCATTAAACTAGGAGTAAAAGGGAACTTAACCAACCTGCTGAAGGGCATTTATGGAAAACTAACAGATAACATTATCTTAAATGGTGAAAAGTTGAAAAATTTCCTTCGTGATTGTAACAAGACAAAGATGCCTAGACACTATTGCCTCTTTTATTCCGTGTTTTAGGTATTATAAAGTTCTAGAAATTTGTACTTAATTAAAATGCATATTTTTATCTTATTTTATTGAACACATGCATAGTAGTCATCACATTTAACAATAAGACTATTTAAAGATAATTTTTATACATCCCCTTAAACTTGTTCATGTTCCCCTTTCCTCCTTGAAAGTATTTTATCAATATTATTTACGTTAGAATACCCAGAATACATATGTTAAACATATGATATTGTTCAATCTATACTGAGAATTGCCTTTCCAGAGAGATTAATGTTGCTTACTCTGGTTATAATTTTGTTTTAAGTGCATGAAAAAAAAAAGGAGAATAATCTTTACGGGGTATCATCTCTGACTATTTAAATACTGACTTATTGTTAAATTTTAAAAAATGGCAATTGCTCTTCTAGTCTTAGGTAGAAAATAAATAATTAATAAAATTTCTGATTCTTAGAGTAATTTATGTGTTTGTGTGTGTATACATATACTTTATTTGCTCCCAACCATGCCTCTTACAATCTGTGTGGAAGAGATATGAGTTTTTTTAATTTATTTCATTCTATAATTTTCATTTCTAAATAGGAGTGCGCATACATAATAAAGCCTTTAGCAATAGAAGATATGCATATCCATATTTTTCAATCCTATAATAACATAGAAATGTGCACATTTTCATCTTTCTTTAAAATTTAATGAAATGTATCCACAAAATCTCAAATATGTCTTCTTTTCTCTGAACAATTTGTTTAGTTCATTTACTTGGCAATTATATTAACATTTAATAAAATACATATTATGAAAAACTACTCAAAGTGGCAATTTTCAAAATGATTGTGTCTATAATGTGGAACAAATATTAAAGGTATGAAAATGTATTCTAATGAATACTTCAAGATGTATGGTAAAATGTAAGTCATTTTGTGGTTTCCTTTACACATAAATTTAATTCTGATCCCAGTGAATGTCTACTTTGGAGTATTTTGATAATTTACATTATTACTTTACAGGTCTGTCAATTTCACATGAAAAAGTTTTATTAGAAAATATGATGTCACATAACTATTCAAGAAAATTATTTTATGTACCACAATCCACAGAAAACTTCAGCACCATTAATTTCCTGAAAGAAGTGTGATTAATTTGAATAACTTGAAACAGAATAATTTGAAACATAAATAAAACTCTTTCACTTCTGGTAAAAGTCTTATGAATTCATTATGTTATTTAAATTTTTATTTTATTTCCTAAATTAAAGTATAATTGTGTAAAATTTACTTAGCCTTATTATTTTGTATTGTCTAAGATAATATCAAGGTCTGCGGACCTTCTTATGGAGTCTGTGAACTCTTAATAATGACTACTGAGGAATTCTAAAATTTTATATATTTTATTTGATGACAGACCTATTAGGAAGTAGAAAATGCTAAGAAGCCCAATTATTTCACCTGCTAAGAATTATGTCTTCTTAGATTCAATAAATAATAGATCACTTATCAAATTCCTGTAAATTTCTGTTTACTTATAATTAGGGAGAAAAATCTACTCTGTGTACCAATTCAAATATTAGTCTCATCCAAGTCACCCTAACATGCAAAGAATAATGTTTAACCAAACATTTAGCACACTGTAGCCAGTCAAGGTGATACATACAATTATCTATCACACACTACAAAGAAAATATTTATAGAATTATACAAAAGGAAATGAGAAAAGAATCAAAATGTGTCCTTACCCACCACCTCCAAGAATCAACTAAACTCAAGAAATGCAGTAATGGAGAAAAAGGACAACAGATCTGTGAAATATAATGAAACAAATAGCAGATTTGCAAAAGTAAGTTTTTTCCTATCATTATTATTATTATTTTTTTTGCTTAACTACCTTAATTGTAAATGGATTAAGCTTTCCAGTAAAAATACAAGGATTTTCAATCTGCAGAACTTTACTTTAGATCTAAGCTAAAAGTGAATGATGGAAAAGGATATTCTATGCACATAATGAGTATCTTTTTTTCAAAAAGAGAAGATATGGCTACATTAATATAAAAAATACTGTATAAATATGTAGTATAAGAGTTAAAGAAGTACATTATATAATATTCTCATTGTCATGAAGAAGATAACCTGAGGAGAGCTCATGAGAATGCAAATTAAATTCAACTGCCCAGACTACATGTAAACATCCCATGGAGAATACACACTAAATTGTTATGGTAGTTTTGCATGATATAAGTTAAATAGCTACTTTGGCACATTAGAGTGAAAATGTAACATACTGAGGACAAATATGCAATGGAGCCAACCTCCTTTCAAGGAAGAGCAGTTAGATTGTTAGCAGATGTCCAAGCTAAAAAATTAAGTGAAGCTTTATAACACTTGCAATGAAAACTTACATCATTGGACTCTATATCAAATGAAATATTCTTCTAAAGTGATGGAAAAATAGATATTTAAGATGGACAAAAAGGGGGGAATTTATTAATGAATTATTTACCCTACAGAAAATGCTTACAGTAGGTTTTAGGAAGAAATGTGACTCCACAGAGCAGCTTGGAGATGCTGATAGCACTGAAAATCAATAAAAAAGAATAAATATTCTATTCAGAATAAATGAATATTGACTGCTTAAAGGTATTATTATTATTGCTTAAGAATTTTGTCTGGGAGAGAAGGAGCATTTGGGATTGAACTCAGGGGCACTCAACCATTGAGCCACATCCACAGCCCTATTTTGTATTTTATTTAGAGATAGGGTCTCACAGAACTGCTTAGTTCCTTGCTGTTGCTGATTCTGGCTTTGAACTTGTGATTCTCCTGCCTTAGCTGCTGGAGCCGCTGGGATTACGGGCATGTGTCACTGCCCCTTTCAAGAATTTATATATATATATATATATATATATATATATATATATATATATATGTAAATAAATTAGTGAACTCTACAGCATTGATGTATAAGTCAGAAGGGGGATATATTTAAATAAGTTTTATAATGCATTTCTATCATTTAAGAATAGAAAGGATGGAACTAGAGACAATCATGTTAAGCAAAACAAGTCCAACTCAGAAGGTTATGGGTCCCGTGTTTTCTCTCATATGAAGAAGCTAGAGAGAAAAAAGGTAAATGAAGATGGGGGTGGATTTCTTAAAATTCAAAGGGAGATCAGTTGAGAAAAAAAGACCAAGAGGTAAGAAGCACAGAGGTAGGAGGGAAATACTGGGGAATGACAATCGGCCAAATTGTATTTTTAGATTGTGTGCATGTATGAATATATGACAAATCCCATCAATATGTATAACTATAATGTGCCAATAAAATATGAGGAAATAGAAAAAAAAGAAGAAAAATGTGTAGAGAATGATTGACTTTGTGAGTCCAGTCTAAAATTACTAGGGTAGCACCTGAAAGAGCAATAAAAGAGTGCATAGCTTTCTAAATAATAGATACAACCATGATGATTTAAAAATTAAGAAAAAAGGAACAAAAAAATAATTGTAAGCCACATAGGACAAAAAGGAGTGTAAATGGAGTGTAAATCTCATCAATTCAATATTTAAAATAGTTGTGATTATGGTAAACATAAATGCAGTAATCTTTTCCGTTAAAAGACACAAGTAATCCAACAAGATAGAAACACAAACCTAGCTGTATCCTCTTTGGCATTTTTAATCTAAAGGATAGACACAAAAGCTAATCAAAAGAAAGTTGTAAAGATAGTGACATCAAAAATGTAGATTTTGAGATAAAAATAATTAGTACAGATAAAAAAATGTTATGAGGTGTTTGATGTACTTATGAAGTAAAGCAAAACATAATTTTATGCAACTATATGTTAGCCTGAATTTACATACTAAACATTGATTATCTACAGGGGGATATTGTTAAGTTTGCTCTCAGAGTAGAAGGTTCTAGCACATATTATGTAGTAAGGTATGAGTAGCAAAATAATGTCAAAATCAAGATACTGCAAAATCAGGTAACCTGAACATCAAACTTGACCTAATAACGTTTATGATTGTATTCTAAATCTATACATTCCTATTTTTAAGATTCATTATGATGTTTTAGGTTCATTAGAGTATACACAACAGTTGTATTTATTATTCTTTATTTGCACATGCACATAACATAATTTGATCAATCTCATTCTTTAATACCTTTCCTTTCCCTCTCTTCCTCTCTCCACATGATCCACTTGCTGTACTATACAGATCAATTATTGTTGTTATTATTCATTATTTTCATATAAAAATGAGATCCATTGCAGTATGTCCATGCATGAACATAGCATGATCTTGCAGATTTTTAGCCCCAGGATTTCCAGTGCCCTCCCCTCCTCTCTTACTCTTGAGGCTCTTTCTTCACTCTATTGGTCTTCCTCAAATACCTAATATTTTCACTCACACATTGTACATTTAAATGAAATGACTGGCACTTCAAAAAAAAGTCTTAACAGATTTCCAAAAAATAAAATAAGAACATTTTGTGAGTACAGAGTAAAGTAAACCTAAATATTAAAAGCAAAAGATTTTTTATGTTTTAAAAAGAAAATGCTTTTAAGTATGGTGTGTTCCTAAGGCAGAGATCACAATGAAACTTAAAAATGTTACATATACTGTATTAGAATATGATATATCAAAACTTGAGATGCATGGAAACTGTGTTTTAGAGGGAGTCTGAAGCTTTAAAACATGTATTATCAGAAAATAGAAAAAGCTAAAATTCAGTAAACATTTGTTTCAAAATGTTAAAGGAAAGATAAGCATATTTAACAATAAAATATAAAAATAATGTGAATTTAATAATATAAAAAATACAGATAATTAATCTAATGTTTATTTATCAAAAATACATTTAATTGCTTGAACAAGTAAAATCAATGAAAAAGAAGCAAGAAAAAATCATAATGAGATAAAAAGAAATGAAACTGATATCTGAATAAAACTGGATAATATGCATAAATTCAATCAGCAAATTTGAAATTTTAGATAAAATGGACATGTCTATATAAACAAGGAGAGAAAAAAAAAGATAATATGAATAGTACAAAGAAAGTGGAAAAATGGATATATTACTGAAATTGAAAGATTTTTAAAAACCTTCCCACAAGGAAATCAGGTATAGATACTGTCTTCAGTGACCCATTTAAAATATATAAGGAAGTAAGTAATTCCAAACCCAGAATCCCTTTCTGGGAAACCACAAAATGACTTACATTTTACCATACATCTTGAAGTATTCATTAGAATACATTTTCATACCTTTAATATTTGTTCCACATTATAGACACAATCATTTTGAAAATTGCCACTTTGAGTAGTTTTTCATAATATGTATTTTATTAAATGTTAATATAATTGCCAAGTAAATGAACTAAACAAATTGTTCAGAGAAAAGAAGACATATTTGAGATTTTGTGGATACATTTCATTAAATTTTAAAGAAAGATGAAAATGTGCACATTTCTATGTTATTATAGGATTGAAAAATATGGATATGCATATCTTCTATTGCTAAAGGCTTTATTATGTATGCGCACTCCTATTTAGAAATGAAAATTATAGAATGAAATAAATTAAAAAAACTCATATCTCTTCCACACAGATTGTAAGAGGCATGGTTGGGAGCAAATAAAGTATATGTATACACACACAAACACATAAATTACTCTAAGAATCAGAAATTTTATTAATTATTTATTTTCTACCTAAGACTAGAAGAGCAATTGCCATTTTTTAAAATTTAACAATAAGTCAGTATTTAAATAGTCAGAGATGATACCCCGTAAAGATTATTCTCCTTTTTTTTTCATGCACTTAAAACAAAATTATAACCAGAGTAAGCAACATTAATCTCTCTGGAAAGGCAATTCTCAGTATAGATTGAACAATATCATATGTTTAACATATGTATTCTGGGTATTCTAACGTAAATAATATTGATAAAATACTTTCAAGGAGGAAAGGGGAACATGAACAAGTTTAAGGGGATGTATAAAAATTATCTTTAAATAGTCTTATTGTTAAATGTGATGACTACTATGCATGTGTTCAATAAAATAAGATAAAAATATGCATTTTAATTAAGTACAAATTTCTAGAACTTTATAATACCTAAAACACGGAATAAAAGAGGCAATAGTGTCTAGGCATCTTTGTCTTGTTACAATCACGAAGGAAATTTTTCAACTTTTCACCATTTAAGATAATGTTATCTGTTAGTTTTCCATAAATGCCCTTCAGCAGGTTGGTTAAGTTCCCTTTTACTCCTAGTTTAATGGATTTTTTTTTATGAAAGAGTGTTAGATTTTGTAAAGTGCTTTTTCTGCATTAAGGTGCTTCATTTTCCCTCTGAATAATATTTAGGTAATATATTTTACTGAATTGTCTCTGTGCCTGGCACAGTGGCACACACCTGTAATCCCAGCAGCTCAGGAGACTGAGGCAAGAGGATTGCAAGTTCAAATCCAGCCTCAGAAATTTAGTGAGATCTTAAGCAACTTAGCAAGAATTTGACCCTGTGTCAAAAATTTAAAAATTTAAAAAAGCAGGTGGGGAGCTGGGGATGAGGCTCAGTGGTTAAATTCTCCTGGGTTCAATCCTGGACTTGGTGGTAAATGCCTATAATCCCAGAAGCTCAATAGGATTTTGAGTTCAAAGCCAGCCTCAGCAAAAGTGAGGATCTAAGCAACTCAGTGAGACCCTGCCTCTAGGAAAAAAAAAAAAAAAAAAAAAAAACAAAAACAAAAACAAAAAACAAATACAAACTAGGGCTGGCAATGTGGCACAATGGTCAAATGCCCCTGAGTTTAATCCCTGGTACTCCCTCCCCCCCCAAAAAAAGAACAAAGAATGAAACAATGAAGGAAGAAGGAAAAAAAGAAATTTCCTCTGTTCAGTTAGCTTAATGGTGATCTAATGATTGAATAGAGTCCTTAAATGCCTAGAACCAATAAGTGCCTTCAACTTTTCCAAGGAGCTTGTTTGTACCTGTTGGAGCATGCCCTTAACACTCAGCCAGGCAGTTTTCAAGTCTGCCTTAGCCTTTGCTTCCTTTTTGTGCCATCTCAAGTTTCTCATATGTGAAAGTTTAGGGACTTCTCTGTCTTTCTAGAGTATACTCACAGTCCTCAATATTTTATAGTCCTCCATAAGTGTGTGGCCTTCTGGAGAGGATAATGTTAAAGCTTTTCAAAGCCCCCTTTTCCTCTTTAAGCCTTGTAACCTACTGATTCTTGCAAATTTACCCACATTTAAAAAAATCTTTAAATTGTTTTGATATATGCTCTTAGGGTAAATGGTATTTGCACTGGTGAGCTCAGAGCAAGGTCAACTAAAATAGCCTTGCAAAGTGAAGTTTTCCAAGGAAACACTGGTTAACTCAAGTGATGATGTTTTTTGGTTCCAGGACTTTTAAAGTTTTCTTCCTTTTTCTGTTTCATTCAATGATTGGCAGAATACTATTCTTACAACAATTATGGGCTGTTGGTCTTCAAGACTATTGTAGAGCTTGGTAGTTTGTCCATGGATTAGGACATATTAAGATAACAGCAGAGATCTTTGTTCTTATGTAGGTTATTAAGTTTTTTGTTTGTTTCGTTTTCTTGAGTAGTGCTCCTTGGGTAGCTGAAAATCTTTGATTAATCTCTAGATAGCTTATAAAGGGAATTTTTGACAATACTTGGTAGTGTTCTCTTTGCTTCTTTGGAGAAGTTTCAAAGATTTTTTAAAAATGTGCTAACATCAATAATACACAGTAATCCTAAATGAAGGATACAGTGCATAAATAAATCTTCTAAAGCTATGTTTACCTATCATCTGTCAAGTATTACTGTGCATTTGGATCTAATGACTGACTGAGATCATTTCACTTATGTTCTATGAGCTGTTTACTTGTCCATATATAATAAGTAAAAGTGAATGAATAGATAAATTAGTTTCATTAACAAAATAATCCTAAACAAATAAATGATGCAGATTATTCATAAATTTCATCTCATGACAAATAATAGATTCTGTTCAGATAATTTCATTGCATATATGATTTTTTCATTAATTTCCTGGAGTCAATTGAAAGTTTTAGAAATTCATTTTCTTTATTTTTTCCTTTGAAGGGTAAAAATTTTATTTTTGAGGAATTCATATGCACATTTTCAAAGAGAGTGACATAAGAAAGCAAAAATGTTATCCTCCCCTCATCCTAGAAATAAATAAGAAGGGCATAAACTTTCTTTTTAAATCATGACACTTGTAAGTTTAGCACCAGCATCCAAAATGAACAAAAAAGGAAAAGAAAAAAAAAAGCATTTACTATATATTTAAGATTTCTTTGGTTGGGGTTCTCCCCATGTGGTATTAATATTTTTTCTTTCAATTCATATTACCAAAACAGTAAAAACCAGGAAAAAAATATAAACCTAGTGGTTGCTGAAACTGGGGAGGTTGCTCTCTCGTACTCTGTGCAGACATTCCCGGAATGGCAGCTTGCTGGAAAAATATGCTGACATTTTCATTTCGCAGTTGTTAGTTTCTCAAAGAATAACAGTAAACATTCTAATGTCCAAATCTTGGTTAGTCTTCCACTTTATTGCTTAGATGTTTCTTTGGTGTTGGTAAGGTCGTGGGTGTGCTTTTTGCTTTACTTTTGAATGGTCATTAATTCTTTAGGTCACCCTGCTGATGGTGAAGGTGCCTGGGGAGCTGGGTGTCACTCAGCACTGCTCTGCTCGGTGGCTGGAGCAGGATTCTCAGTTGGTGCTTCACCTGCCTTGGTCTCTTTGCCGTCTTGTGAAGGAGCATTTGGAGGACGGGGGCGACACCGATAGTTATAGCGACGCCGGTATCCACGGCGAGCAGATGGCTGGTTTGGACCATTGGCTGCTTGTTGATTCTCTTTATCTTCAGCCTCTCCAACAGCTGGGGCAGGTCGTGGGCGAGGAGGTCCCCTACAGCACCTTGGGCGATAAGTTGGATTTCTATGAACTGGTCCCGGAAGCTGTGCTCCCTCGGGGACTCCATCCTTCATCTCTCCAATCTCACCAGCCTGCATTCTGTTGGGACGGTCAAAGGTCTGTCCCACGTAGTAAGGCGGGAACCGCTGCTGCCAGTACTGAGGGTGATACTGGGGGCGGTGCAGCTGACTCCGGGCCCCAGAGAACTGCCCGTCAGTGGCAGGGGGGTCAAATCCTTCACTGCTGCCGCTCCCTTTCTCCTCCTCCTCCCCAGCGTAATTACGGGGAGGTCCACGGCGTCTGCCTTAGTAGCCACGTCTATAACGGCGGCGATCAGCAGCACATAGACTCCCTTCCACAGGAACTCCATCTGGGCCAGTCACATTGGCTGCTTCAGCACCCTTTTCTCCTTCAACCACATCAAACTCTACAGTTTCTCCATCTCCTACACTACGCAGATATTTCCGTGGGTTATTCTTCTTGATGGCAGTCTGATGTACAAATACATCTTCTTTGGTGTCATTTCGATTTATAAATCCATATCCATTTCTGACGTTGAACCATTTGACAGTGCCAAGGACTTTGGTGGCGAGAACTTTTTTCTCTGCGTCTTCGCTGCCAGCGGTGGCTGAAGGGGCGGGGGCCGCGGTGCCCGTGGCTGCCGGGGCCGCGTCCCCACCGGGGTTTCCTGCGACGAGGGGGGCGGGCGCGGGAGCCACGGCCTGGGGCGCACCGCTGTCCACAGGGCTCTTGGGCGCGAGGTCCTGGGGCGCCGCGGCGGCTGCCTCCGCTGGAGCCTGCGGGAGGGTGGTGGTGGTGGTGCTGGTGGCCTCGCCCGCCTCGCTCATGCCGCCTCCTCTGCTCTCACTCGGGCACCTCGGTGGCGATTGGTCGGCGGTTGGCGCGGCTAGTGGTCGCGACGGCCGGGCTCGCTCTCAGGGAGGCCGGTGCGGATCTCGCGGCGCAGGAGGCTGTGGCCGAGGGGACGTCTCGCAGCGGAGGCGGCTCGAGCTCTCCGGCTGCGCGCTCGCGCTTGGGCTCCTCGCTGGATCTTACTCTAGAAATTTATTTTCTAGAAGGTAACATAGTGGACATATGATCAATTTGTGAGTTCAATTCAATGGTTTAAAATTTAAAATGTTTGCAGAAATAATCAGAAACAACTTTGATATATTTCAGCACAATGGTGAAAATAGGTTCTTACTAAATTAATATATTTTGAATTGATTATGATACAGATATAACTTATTGCATCCAAATTATGATTCTCCACCTGTATAAAGTGAATTTGTTATGAAGATGTAAAATATATATTGTGTATATACAGACACAGAATGAGTGAATACCAGTTGTTTTGTGACAAAAGTACTATGAAAGATATGTGTGTATTCTTTTTTCTTTATTTGTATATTTATTTTCATAACTGTCATAATATTATACAGATTGAACATATTCAGACTGGCTCAGTGGTAGAGTACTTCCCTAGCATGTGTGAGGCGCTGAATTTAGTCTCAAAATACTGAAATAAAAATTGTACATATTAATGGAGTTCCAAAATAATGCTTTAGACTCACATTTAAATAAAGAAAATTTAAAATTCTAAACATTCTGTTTAGAACTAAAATAAAATGGTTGTCTCTTACTTATTATCTTATCATGCCACTGTACCACACAATATTCTTCCTATGACAAAAAAGTAGTAGCTAAAAATTAAATAAGAATCTTTATAAGTAAATAACTTCACTTCAATATTGTGTGACTTATTTTGGCTTCAATCTCAGCAGAAAAAAAATATTTTCTTCAATCAACAATTAAACAACTATTTATTTAAATACTATCTGTCAAGCATATTCTGGGAACAAGATGGTAAAAACAGACAAAAATTACTGTCCCTGCGGAGGTTGTATTCATTCTATAGAAATAAACAATTAGCACAGTAAGTAAATATTGTAGAATATCAAAAGTGAAACAGGGAAATTAGGAGTGTTAGCTTATGTATAATACCTTGGCAATTAAAATAGAGTAAAGCTTGAAAAAATAGAGTGAGAGTACCAGGAGCTATGAAAGAGTGGGTTGACTAATGACTAGAGAACAGAAGAAAGAATAAATAAGGTGTTTTCAAAGAAAATAAGGAGAAAAGTATAGCAGTCTTAGAGTGACCAAATGCAGTAAGAGATGAAGTTTGACATAGCATAATGAAGAAACCAGTTGTAAAGCCAATGCCAAAAAGCAGGCGAAAGACAGTGACAGTTTGAACCAAGATGGTGGAAATTGAGATATAAAAAGTGGATCAATTTGGTGTAAGTTTCCATTATTTATCTACATAAATATATCAATGATGTCAGAGTCTAGCAGTCAGAAGGGAGTACTAATTTTAGATATATCTTTGGAATTTA